>NW_008794125.1:4789267-4811238 GCF_000699145.1 Aptenodytes forsteri | reverse complement strand
ACTGCTATATTTTAGACATATTTTTCACCCTGTTTAGGGCAAACAGTACAGCATTTTGAAGTCAGCTTTGTGTAAAGCATCAGAATTTTATCTAGTAAAATACATAACAAAACATGTATTTATTTTGTTGGGGGGTTTAGTCTTTATGTATATCATGTCATCTTTAAAACAATGTCTCATTAAAACATACTTTATATTTGTTTCTGATTTCATAATGATTATTATGGTTTACTAGTAACCACCATTTCATCCACAATAAAGTCACCTAATATACAGAGGTATAATTATAAAACTTCTTTAGCAATAACAATTCTTTCCCTTTAAATTATTTTAATGTTTGAATGACTTTACAAATTACTTTACAACATCATTTTTCATATTATAACTAAACCAGCATATATATGAAAACCTTGCCAGGATTATTTAAGAATTCGTTCAAGAAAAACAAATTGGTTTTTGTTTTAGAGGCTGGGACATGTTTGGTTTAAAAAAAGACCTTACTTTTTTCTGCATGTGTATGAAACATCCTATAGCAGTTTTCACAAAAAAGTTGTTCTTTAGGATACATGGGTAAACTTTCTACTCCCATTCCTGCTGTGCAGTATTCTTACAAACTGCTGTTTTGCCACAGGTGTGTTCCTAGAGTATTAGAAACCTGACAAGCCCCAAGGTATGCGAAAAAAAATTCTATTTAAATACCTAATCAAATGCTTTAGACTCCTTTGAGGTGGGAAACACTACAGTAAAAACATGCCAGAGTGTAAATTGCCTCTTTCTTGATTAATTTCATCCACATAGTTATTTTAAGTTTGTTGTTCTAATACTTCCTCACCTTGCCTAAAACACATTGCAAATTACATAGCTAATCCATATAGACTACATCCAATTCATTCCATATTTTATTAACAACATTTCATTCCATCATCTTCTCTCTGACTCTCTCACAATGCTCTTAATTCCTTCTTGCTTTTCAAGCACTCACAGTGGAAGCGCTCAGGTTGACAATATTTATAGCATGTTCTAATCTGCTTCTTTGTGGTCTATCAAGTCAATGATCTGAAAACTAAAAAGTGTATAATTAGACACTGACACGTCCAAAGGAACTGTTATGGTCTATCATGTCACAGGCACTGACCCAATAGACTGTAACAGTTTTGGTCTGTTGGATTAGGAATCAATGTTTTAGTAACTCCCTAACTCCATATTTATCCAGTCTGCTGAATACAACACACTTAATATTAAAGTCACACTTTCTTTCAATATCCTCTAAGAGTGAAGAAGCCTATAGGAACTATTAAAGAGGTAATTCCTACTTTAAAAATGTTAGTCAATTCTTTTTTTCCCCTCTTTTTTAGAGGAAAAGCATGCATGAAAATGCATCAAAGGAATATATTTATAATCACATTTACTTACTACGAACTTTTATTTTAAAGTAAGAAATTCCCAAGTTAAAACTCATGCTAGATAACCTGATGTAGGCTAGATGTATTGAACTAAAAGAAAGCAAGGATATTGAAGTTGATATGTAAATGTCAGAATAGGTGCACTGATTTTTTTTGGAAAATGATAAGCATTTAACAGCTCCCACTATGTTCAAGAAGAAACTGGCAGCAAAAGTACTCGGCATCTTTAAACTTGGAGCACTTTAGGAAGCCAGGTATGGAAATCTAGGCTCTAGTGTTCCTCTACCTTCTCTCTCAATTTTTTCTTCATGATTTCCAGCATGGATGCCAAACCAGACTTTACAATAGCCAAGCCTTTCCTTGTCTATGGGGATTCTTAAAATATCCCTTGATATTACAGTGAAGGAGAATGGAAATTTCAGGAAAGAGAAGTAGAAGCAGCATATGAAGAATACAAGCTCTGACATGATAAAAGTTTCACAATCAGCATTTACCATCGTTCTGGGCCAGGAACCCTAAGCTTTTTCACTGCTGTATTACCTCAGATTTGAACTAGTGGAGTAGTTTTAATAGTTACACGGATATTACATGAACACTGATATTACACACAGGTGAATCAAGCCTTCAAAGTGTCAAAAAACATGTTAATTCTACCAAATATTAGAGGAATGTATTAAAACATCAAAGTATATAAAGTAGCTTTCTAGACTTGGTAGGAGATTATATTTTTATGAAATGTAATTGTTTGCCATGTTTTCCTACATTAATATGACTCCCTGTGTCTCCCCAAAAAGCGGTATATCTACAATATTTTAGAATGAACCATGTTTCAATCATTAGAAAGTACTCTATGCAATACATTTTTATTTCAGGAAATACCGTGCAAATTGCTCTACATGAAACTCTCTGTTCCTAGTATTTTAAACTCTGATTTTTTTCTACTACATTCTCTTTATTTGTAATCAGCCACTTTTACTTTCTAATTCCTTCATTAAAAGGTACTGTTATGGCTATACCATGAGTCATATACTGCAATCATTCCCAAAACTGTGATCTGAGTGATGAATATGGATTATGAAATATTAACATGATGCCAGTGATCCTCTAGTTTGCCACACATCAGACACAGACATAAAGACATACAAGCCTAATAGGTAGATGCCCAAATCCATTGCCTCTCTGTAATAGCAAAGTGAATGATTTTATTTTTATTTGCATTATTAGGGAATAAACAAGCTTTAGCTACCACACAGGATAACCAGAAAAAACTAGACCAATCGAACATCACCACATCAAACCTAAGTGTTTGAAGAAGAAAAGTGTTATATATATGCTATATTATTTCTCTTACAAAAGCTAAACACAACCTTTGTACCTGGTCAAGATGCTAACTGATCCTTTTCATTCTCAAAATTTGAGTAGCTCAGGATATGGGCTATATGATTCTTGCTTACGTATCATCTCGTCCCCCAAACTTCTCTATTTCTCAAGATTCAACTGGTATAGCAAAATCCAAAGAGGTTTGAAGGCTCCAGCTGGGAGTACCAGAGTAAAGTTATTGCTATATTCTATTCTTTTCCCTCTTCCAACCCAATTACTTTAGAAATTAAAACTGTGTATAGAAGCTCTTTTTTCTAAATCTTAAAAAGTACGATCATGAAATGAATGAAGTACTACATTTTAAAATATTTATCCTTCTATAAATTTAGCTAATGGAAAATTAAATTCTGACTGAAGATGCTATTACATTTTTTATGCTTTCAAAACCTTAATTTTTAGTGTATATCACTAGTAAGATCCTCAATAAGAGAAAATAATTTGAATAAAATTATAGTGGTTTTCATTGTTTATTCATAAAATAGAAGATCTTGAAGTCTACAACATAAAAAAAAACCCTCCATCTGCAGAAGCTCACATTTTATATTTTGGGTATTTTTATTCTTCATTCTAATTTTTCATTCTTTAATGAAAATGTTTCCAATTAAATCAAATCTGTACCTATTCTATTTTAGGATAATCTGACCAAAAAAATCAAATATTACTCTCTACTACTTGCCCAAAGAGAACTGGAAAATACAATAAATTATATCTCTGTAGTCACTAGTACTTTGACAAGAATGAATGCTCCACATAGGCATGTTAAAAACGTAAACTATTAGAATATCAGGATTTTACCGGGAGTAAGATTTCAGATCTGGAAGACACGCAACTTCCATATGACAAAATCTCCTGTCTCTAATTTCATACAAAATCCTATGTATGACCACAGAACACGTAACACAAATGGATAGGGGAAAAAAAAAATATTTTTTATACTACAAAGTGTTATGTGCAAAATATTTTGGAATATGCCTTATTTGCTTTTAAAAAAGATTAGTGAAAAAAAAGAGGTCAGCTTCCAGTGATGAGAGCTCTAATCCAGACAACAAAGAAGTCAATGGGAATCTTCTCATTGTTTGTAGTGAGATTTAAATTTGACACCGTATTAGAAAAAGGGAATTACGCTCAGAGCAAAATACCTCTGTACATATGTGTGTGTGCGCACACGCGCGCAAGTGTGTGTGCATGTGTGTGCGTGTGTGTTTGTGGGTGGGTGATGGATGGGGAATGTGTGTGTATATATGAATACACAATCATACATATATAAACACACATAATTATCATTGTTAAGTACATTAGGGTTAGCAAGCAGTACAAGTGACATGACTCTGCCTTCCAGACAAGGCTAGTTTACTGTTACTGGGGTTTTGTTTTATTATACTACCCGATACACTTCCATAAATATTGCTGACAAAGTTAATATTCAAGAAAGGAACATTTTTCTTACTCCGATCGAAGATGCAATAATCAAATCATAAAACACAAAACCAATAGCCAATCAATGTGAATAAGTCTGCCCATAGGCTTAATTCAAGCAAGCCATTCACTGCGCTATGTGATGGATCTGTCAAATCCAATACAGCATTACAGACATACTAGCAACATCAAGTGAACATGCAATGACAAAATGACAATACGCCCCACTGCCATGCTTTGACTTCTTCTACCTCATAAATATAAAACGTGATGACTTTGCTAGTTTCTCTTACTTCAGACTTGGACAGAAATCTAACAACTATATTTTTGTTTATATTTTTTAAAATATTACTTGAAAGCTGAATAAAGCTGTACAAACATTTTATTGACATCTGATTTAGTGTCTTTTGCACATCCTTACAAATATTTTTTCCAAACACTCTCAGTTTAAAGAATTTGGCAGGCAAAGCTCCAGAATGGTGAAGATCTTACATAGACCAGTTTATCAGTTAGACCCTTTTATCAGTTATAGGAATTGGAAAATTTATCAGAAATATTTTAAATATTGGAAAGTTAAACATTATTTTTTTGATCCACTTCTGCAAAGAGCTTCAAATCTTTAAGTGCAGATTCGTATGATGATAGATCACACAGTATAAAAATCCAATTCTAAATTTTTTTGAAGTCGCATTCAGTGATTATATTGCTTAATAAATAAAACAAAATGTCCCTGTTTGTTTGTTTTGTTGTTTTTGTTTTACAAGTCTAAGAAATGACTGGAGAAATCTGCAAGGTCTACTTCCATTGTGAAATTGTTTTTAGGAGTACATGATTTGTCTTAACAAATACTTAGGGCTCTGCGTTGATTAGTTTCATGAGATTGCCTTGCTACCTGATTCTCCCCTATATATCTGTTCTTCGCCTATTTCCAGCAATATTTCCACCTGTGACAAACAAGGATACCATTGCATTTGTTCATAATAGAGCCCTCTTACAGTGATCATTATCCATCGACTTGATGTATGGATTCTGGAGTCCCAAATCTTTCTGTTAAACTTTATTTTTAATTTACCAAAATGTGTCTCTAATCTAAAGATTTCCTCTTTCCATCTCCTGACTTAAGAAGCATGTGAAATATGGAACATTGCTATTCATCATATATATGAGCTGTGATCAAAAAAATAAAGCTTTTTTATTTTTTAAATTAACATGAAGTAGTATTTCTGTGATACGTCACTGCTTCAATAGTACATACTCACTGGTCCTCTCTTCATTTTTCTGGGCATTGTTTACACATAAACAGTAAATATATTTCATGTGTAATTAAATTAAATAGGGGCTCAAATCAACACTAAATAAGAGCAGTGTATAAGGAGATACGGAATCTTCAATATTGTCAGAGGACAGCAGATGATTATTACATTGAGAAGAAAAGATACAAGCAGTTGTACTGAACTATATTTCAGTATTTTCAATATTAATTATTCACAAAAGTTGCTAAATTAAATTCATTAAAAAATGAATGAAAAGTTAATTAAATTAAGCAAACTGTAGTTGTGAGTAATCAGAGGTATCCATGTTTGCACATAGTTTCCCATATGCAAAGAAATGTTTGAGCAGATTGTTATTTGTTTTGTTCTCTATGCTAGTTTTAGGATTCTCCCATAAAGAAATTCAGTTACACTATTTGTAATTAAGACAAGAAACCATATTCATTTGGGGGAAGCAGATCGAAGATGAGGGTTAACCACATTTAAAAAGAGAAGCTAAATTAAAAAAAAAATCATTTAAAAAGAGAAGCTAAATTAAAAAAATAATCCAAAAGATATAAAATTCATTTAAGACATCTAAAATTATGCAAGCAAAGACAGGTTATTACAATTCTAATTATACACAAAGTGTATCTGAAAATTAGACATTTTTTCAAAAAAATAATTAAGGGTTGTAACAACTGCATTACTACTGATGCCATCTCAAGCTTCCTTTACAGCATTTAAGAGCACTATCTTCTTAGACAAATCCTTTTTTTTTTTTGTCAGCATAACTCTTAGTGATGCTGACTGTCTACCCATAGCAGAACATGTGACCAACTGATGTTTTCTCTTACAGCATTTGATTTGTTTTATGAGAAGGTACATTAATTCATAATTAAAGCATTTAAAAGTCATCTTGATATTGTTCAGTTTCTCTATGTAACGTATAGGTTTTCAGAAATTCATTTATTCATAGGAATAAACACCCTATAAAATGATCCAGGGACACCTGAACGATATCTGGCAAAAAATGACTAACCACAGAAGGTTATTTATAATTTTGTCCTTTCAGTTTAGTAAGTTTTTAGAAGCAGGAATTGTTTTGCATTATAAGCTCACAGAAAAATACTAGAGCTGCGACATGCTAACACACCTTTGTGGAAATGAAATGAAACTACTGAGCGGCACTTCACCTTTGTAGGCTACCCTAAGTAGAAATAGTACATCGCGAACAGAGTGCATACAGCACGTATCTAGTTGATATTACTGATCCAAAATTAATAGAAAGTAACTTGCTTACCTGTCTGACACAGCATGCCTCAGCCACACATGCAAATTATTTTACTCACATAACTTCAAAAAATATATCTTCATTACCCAGAATAAGCATTTGAAAGGCAAATATGCATGCATAGCATTGTAACATTCATACCATGGTACTTTGTTCTAAAAATACAGAATCCATGAACAGCACTTCAATCTAAGAAATAGTTCACTGAAATTTCTTAATCTGTTGATTTCTTTAAGTAACAGAAACATTTAAGACAATGTCTAATTTAGCATCTAAAGAAATTTTTCAATACATATTCAAGACTTAAGAAATTATCTCCATGATTCCAAGGGAAAATTTTCTTTTATCAGGAATTGAGAAGTGTGACCTTACTTCTCCCTGCTATTGTGAAGCAAAATACATGCATGTATCTGTCTTTCACAATATACATCCTCCCTTTACGACTGTAGACTCTTCAACTTTTGAAAAGCATTAAAGATATAGATTTTGTTAAGGGTACAGCTGATGAAGAAAACACAGGATATTCTTTCTTTTTGTTACAAAATCATGTCCACACACCGCAAAGACTTAATTTTATGCAATTTGACAAAATCCTATTCCTACTGAAGTCAATAGCAATTTAGACATTGACTTCAAAGGGATCCCAATTTTCAACTTGCAAGAAGACAAGTTAGTTTATGTGACGCTGCTTTTAGTTTATAGAAGTTAAGTCTTTGCATGTTTCTCTTATGCAGATTTTAATAATCTTTTATTCCTGGTATTATTTCCATCAAATGTGGTTTACATTTTGAGGATAAAAATACAGAGCAAAAGAAGAATAACTGAATTTTTTTCAGTATTTCAAAAAGTCAAATGCCTGGAAAGAAAGCAAATGGAAAAAATATTGTTTTGCCTTGGATAGTTCAAGCTTAGACACAGTTCATTCTCAATTTCCACTGACTAAAAGCATGTCAATGAGAATTGAGGGCACTCAATAGGTTCAGGTTCTAAATCAACTGAAATAATACTCCTAAGACGAATAATGATCTTTAGTAGCAGACCATCATGAAGCTGTACATATATTTATCTGCATTGTACAAGGGTCACAGACATTAACTGGATGATCTACAGCTTGGGAATGTGCACATCTCATGCCTGATTCTCAATTAAGGCCTAAAATCACTCAATTTATGGCTATTGATGGATTATAATAAAACAGCCTGCTTCAGATATCACGATTATCTGCAGAGCAACAAGACAGTTATGAGACTTCAACAAGGCCAATTTATAGAATTATCTTCAACTTCCACTGGTCAAATATTCATTAGCAGTAAATGAGGTCTTACCTGTCACTGTAGGCAGCTGCAGTGGCAGTGGCAGGCTGGGCATACCGGTAGGCAGCATAACCACCCTGAAACACAAACTCACGCTCTAACTGGATTGCTACAGCACCTTAAACAACATTTTGCAAAATTTAGCAACAACTGAAAGAGTACTGTCATGCTGTAAGTTCAGTTAAGGGGTTAAATAGGAAATATTTCAGTGAATCGTTAAGCACCACAAACTTGTACTTGTTAAGATTTGTCCCAGAGATCAGGAGAAAGCAATGAACTGTATTCATCAACGTAAGTTTTTTTACAAGACAATACTGTATTCGTCCACAAGTTTTCAAGTAGCAGTTGTTCCTATGAATGAGTTGTATGCACTTCAACAAAGCGATGCTGAACTTAAAAGAAAAACTCAGCTAATAATCAATTCATTTTTGTACAAAATATGATTTATCATGTCTGGTTGATTAAACCTATGAATTTGTGCACTCAATTAACACTTAATGTTACATAGGTTTCCAATTTATACGTAAAATTATAATGAAGAAGCAAAATTCTCTTCTTCCATGAATTAACATTCAGTTGTATGTAACAGTAATTGCAGCTGTTCAATTAAGCAAACAGGACAAACAAACACACATTTGAAAGGAATTGTGTGCAGTGATGCATTGATTATCAAACTGTGAAAACAGCAGAGCTTCCTGTTCAATGGACCACGGTGTTATATCAACCATTTCAAAATGATCGCAGCATGCCAATTAACAAACAGAGGCCAGTCTCCACAGATAACACAAACACGATTTACATCCCAATTAGAATTCACCACCCCATAATCCTCTGGGACAGGGGAGTTTTGTATTTCCTTTCCCACCTTCCCCCACCTTAACAAAGAGTTGAATAAGAAAGTATCAGATCACTCAGCTTTGAATAAAATTCACTCTTTTGCTAAAGTGTTTGCTTTAATGGATTGATTTTTTTCAGGGTTTGGGGTTTTTTTGGAAGGCTGCATTCACACAAGATACTGTGCTGAAGCATGAAGAATAGGCTACGATGTGTCAACCTTTCCTGTAGCAGTAGTACATTTTTACTGCAGGAACTTTTGTGGGTTTTCTATTTTGATTTTACAAATAAAAATTCACTCTTTTCAGAAAAGCAATTTCAACTACTTCTACAAGCTATTTCCCCTTCTACTGCTTTGCTTGGTGGAATCGCTTTCATCCCTAACAGGTGTAAACCTTTTTTGGTTTGAAGATTTGAAACAGATTGGGTTTGGAAATCAATCATCCAGCTGCTAGCACCACATCACCCTAAGAATAAACATATATTTTACATATACTGACAGCTCATTAGAAACTCCAGGCTTTGAATTGTCAACCTACTTGAGGAATATTCTTTCTGACTTTTTCAAGTGCTCACACAGAGAATAGTACATTTACCTCCCCGCTCCTGGTCAGCTCCCTGTCAGCAGCAATTGTGTCACACAACCACCGGAATAAGGCAGGTGCTTTCATAATACCATATATGCTGTCTCTTTTGCAGCAAGCTGCTTCTCTGTGCAAGCACAGAAGCGTTGAGATGAAATACTTTCTCATTTCAAATCATTTGATTTTTATAAACCAATAGAAGGCTATTACTGTCAAAAATGTATAATAGGCACATATTGCTTGCAGCTATGTGCATACAGGCAATCAGATGTCAAATAATGTCACCAAGTGCAAACTGAGCCAGTAAACAGTGAGGCTGAGAGATGATAATGCAAGCTGCACACTTGGTCTGGCTTCTGCTACAAGGAGAAAGGTGAGAGATTATATGAATTTATCTGTTCTCCCCTCCTGGCTTTTGAGAGCTAAATATAGCACCTTTTTTTTTTTTCTTTTTTTTCTTTTTTTCCCTGAGCGCTGCTATGAGGAGGTACAAATGGTGAAAGTATAAAAAAAGATACTAAACTTGTTTTCATGATCCAGTCCTGAAAATGCGTGGCAGACTGCAAGCCATTCTGCAGTATGTTCGCCACATGACTCCTTTGCTTGTCCTGCAGTCCATTTCTAAACCGCCTTATTTAAACATGAGAGCCACTTCATTTCAATCCAGCTATGCACATAATGACTCCCACCGCGGTACAGAATTGAGGATGGGCCACCATGAGAAGTATCAATGTTTCGATGTTCTTGGTCAGACAAAAATGAGACAGGCTGTTCACATACTGGCTGGCCTTAACTCTGCAGATGGTAGGCTCTGTGAGGATTGTTTTTCTTTCTTTTATTTAACTATCACTAAAAATTGGTCCGTCTGTGAAGACGGACCCTTTCTTGCTCACTAAATATGAGAGTTATGCTCCTTTTATGCTTACATTTTGATTTGCTTTCATCAAAGAATTGCTGCTGAACAATGAAGCTCAACTCTGAACTTTATTAAGATGCTGTGGATTCAACAATCAGTATGAAATTTGTGAGACTCCTGGAAAGACTGACTCTAAAGCAATAAAAACAAAAAGAGATCGAAGTTACTGAATTTGCCTGAGTTCTTTGGAGATCTAAAATGCAGGAGGCGTTTGGTTATCAGGAAAATCATAACTCCCTACCAGCCCGTGTCATGATTTCATATTTTTAACATAAGCTATCATATAAATACACATAAAAACATTCTTAAGAAAATTATTTTTATGGGGTTTGTGTTCTGCAGTTTTGGTGAGGTACTAAGTTTTCTTATTGTTTTACTTCAATTGCTTCAGATAATTAACCATTACAACAATAAAACACTTGAAGGTACACTTTATATTGGGAATCAGGATGGGAATCTGGTTCAAACCTCTGAAGTCTAAACTTCTGTGACAAGTTCTAATTTACAATTTTTCTATAATTTTGAACTTGGCTGATATCTTAGATGAAGAATACACTAGTAATATTCACTACATATACATCTCGAGTAATATACTCAATATTTATCTTCACGCCTTAGACTATATTGCAAAATAAAATATTTTAAACAAAATTATGTAATAATTACATAATAATAAATAATAATTTTCAGTTCCTAAATTTTAGAAATGTTTTAGGAATGCTTTTTTTTCCCCTCACTAAGTACATTCAAACAGAAAGTACCTGACTGTTATGCTTTAAATTATTATTTTGAGAATTCAGCTGAAATAATAAATTCAGCTAAAATAATTTAAAAATGCCTACTGCCTTATCTGTGCTCCCATATTTGCTACTTCCAAAAGAATGACAACACAATGTTGCAGCAGCTTAAGTTGTCTTAAAAAATTAAGTATAGAGTCAATATACCCGCAGTCCAAATATAAAGATATATCTCACTGGTATAAAATACTGAACGGGACACTCACAACTGTAACTGTTGTATTTCGTGGGATATGAAGAATATCTGTGATTTTGTGATAGAATCTGGAAAATAAAATGCAACTGGTAGCCTATTCTTATCATTTATACACACAGAATCCATTTTCTTACATAATGATTTGAGTATTAGTATGATTTTACAAGAGCCTACATTCAGCGTAATGAGTTTTTTCCATCAGTCAGCATGTCATACCTGTGGGAACTTATTGCCATACACAGGCTCTTGCAATACTGCTCTATAAAGAAACAGAAATGTAATGATTTGAATGAGTAAGGAAAGAAGGATGGAAAGAAGGATGGAGAGAAACATGTAAGGAAGGAATTTAGATAAATTCCCCAAAGCCACTCATTACAATTTTCCTTTCAATGTTTTATACATCTCTGTGGCTCAGGCAAATTGAAAAAGAGCAGTGCGATCTGTGGAAGATCACTAGCCAATTGTTACAGAGACATCTTAATCAATTTTAGAAAGAAATTACAGATGTTTTAGATCATATGATATGATAAAATGTAAATGAACAGAAAATCAAATGCATCTGAATTTTTAAATAAAATGTGTATATCGGTAGTAAGAATAATTTCCACAAAAACGAGTTAAACTTACATCTATAGATTACAAAACCACGTATACAGGTGTGCCTCTCCTCCTAAAATACCTAAATTACTTTTTATCTTGATCTCAGATGTACTGACAGTGTTTACCATAGATACAGATAAACTAAGTGACTCCAAATGATGGGTTTGTTTTTTTTTTTTTAGTTTTGCCTATTACTTATTTAATATTCTATGTGAATGTTGATAATTATTTTCCCCCAATTTTTACTTCCTATAGCTCCTTTCACTCAAGGATCTCAAAGTATTTTTTGAACATAAATTAATCAAGGTCCAAAGCCTTCTCTAGTATTGAGAATTATACTTGCCTTGTTAGCTAAAATTAGAGAAATAGGATTAAAAAATGGCATTAATTGCACCCAGGCCTGTAGAATATAGAAAGTGGAAGTAGTCATTTCCTTTTCCTCCACTCGTATGATATTGAGGTTTAAACAGTATTTGCTCTGGTCACAGAGTAAAACTTTGACTGGGAGATATAAAAACAAAATATATATCCACCACCTCTTTGTGCTGGCTCAACTTCTGGAACAGGCCTATGTGAAAGGTTCGCGATATTTCTATACTGTGCTCCCAGAGGTATCTGTTGTCTCAGAGAAGCTCTTGGTAATCTTTGCAAACTGACACCACCTGTATTAATTCCAACCAAATACAATCACCAGGAGTGATCAAGCATTTTTTTGAATGTAGTGTTTATATCACAAATAAAGATCAGAGAGATGAAAAGACACATCCCTCCATTTACAAAACACAAAAATCTTTGGTTCTTAAAAGAAAGACTTCAGTGCTAACTGCATATCCTTGCTTTTCACACTAGAACGTGCCTTTCAGGATGTCTGATTGCATCAGTGGACTTCTACCTAGTATCAAGGGAACTTTGCTTAGATAATTATATCTGCTTTTTCCTTGGGAAATAAATACATGCTCCACCCTCAATGCCATCCTACCTTTGAGCTAAAGCAGATGGCAGTAGCTATTGATAATCTCGTTCCATACCCCTGATCACAAAGTATGCCTTAATCTTGATCAGCAGCTCAGAAAAAAATCTCAAACCTACGTACTTATACGTTGTCGTGGACTCTCACAGGTTCAGAATCCTGAGAACAGGTTAGAAAATCTTGCTGTGAACAATAAGACTGACTAACGTACATGGTTAAACCATATTACCAAGGGACTTCTGAAGCTGGTGATGACAGAGTTTGGAAGTTTCCCATATTTCTTAGCCTTCCCACATTTTAGATGTGGATTGAAGACTGACATGTTCTGAAAACTTTCTTCATGACAATGGTAAAAAAAAAATAACAGATTTAAGATAAAGCAGAGCAGTAGTATAGAGCTATTATTCTAACTGCTTATTTCTGCATGTTACTATTTTTGCTCCATTTTGTGGAGTGTATTTTCATATTTTCACAAGTGTCAATCTTCATCTAGGAACTTCTATATTTGCTGGCAGGCAACCTTAATTCTCTTTTAATGACTTTTTCTCTTAGTGAATCAATACTTAATTTTAAAAGGTCTTCCTTACTTCCTAATCTTCTCCTTTATTTTTCCTACTCAAAGGCACATTTAAAAAGGAATTCAATAGCTCAGCTATTTCAGAGGCATTATTACATTTCAAATAGAACTATATGAAATATAGAATATATTATATTACATCTAGAATCACAGCTGTTGATTTTTCATTTTAGACTGTACTTTCCACCTATTTTTGTATTCCTATTATCTTTATTCCTCTGGTTAATATTAAGCAACTCTGGCTATTTGCTGTTCTTGGTTCACCCTGCAGTTTTCACCCAACCAGTATCTTTCTGTGTCTTCCCTCCTTCCTTTCCACAAAATCTAGCCGTCAAAGTCTATATCGATAGCTGGTTATGAAAAGATTGGCATGGTCCATATTACTGTTGGTACTCAATGTAATCATATCAGAATGAAACCCACTTTGATATACTTGTTATGCATATTTTTGGTCTGGCTTTTCAGAACTGTGTTCCATTTGTTTTGCTTTGTGTGGTATTTTTAAGGTTCCTTTCTCTCCAATCTACTATTAAAACCTGTATTGTTTAAATTTTTTTTCTTCTTTTTTTCCACAAAGCATTTGTTCTTTCACAATGCTTCAGCTCTGCACTTAAAATGAAAAGCTGAGTAGAACTATGTCATAATCAATTGGGATTTAATAAATAACTTGGTCTGCTGCAAACTAATACACTAAGAACTAATACACTGTGAATTGTAAGGCTTCTTTTGATTTATGCCAGTTCTCTCTCTCTCTCTCCCTCCCCTGTAAAATGTTTTATATGCAAGAAAGAACAAATGTGAAGAAAAATGAATTATAAAATAAGAAGCTTTGTACATTTTAAAAAAATTTAAACAGATTTCCAGAAGAGTGTTTTAATTCTGTCAACTGTTGTAGAAGTAAACATTCTGCTGCATTAAGAGAACTACGAAATGCAATCAGAAATACAAGGCTGCAACTGAGTGAAAACCAATGCACCAGTATATTTATCCCATTTTCTAATGTACATGACTGTTCAGACAACAAAAGTGAGGCTATACTAGAAATTAGTAATTTCTTCGGTATCTTCCTCATTGAAATCACCTTCCATTTGGAAACAAAATGTTCAAGTCTGTGAGAGGGTGTGAGGCCACCTAAAAATAATATTGTCAATCACCAAAAGAGATATTTCTGTTTTTCAGCAGCAGTGGGATCCAAAACTACGAACTGTTACATTTACATTTAGTTCCCACCTATACTATCATATCAAGCAATCCTGAGAAAAATGTCTTGTTGCCTTTCAGATTTTCGGGTTGGTAAACTGAGCAAAATGGATGTCACATTCTTTTGACAGTTTGAAGAAATATGAAAATTGGAAGCCACACTTGAAGAAATCCCACACTGTACCATGTATCCTATATAGCTCAAAAATTCAGCAGCAATGTGTTTAGGTGAGATTAAAGCAGCATACTACACTTGAGTAAGCCTTTGGCAAATGGGTGATTCCCATGTGTTGTAAACAATGTGTTACTGATAACATCACTAAGTACATAAGTACATAGGGAGAGAATTTTAACCCATGCTAATTTATTTTAAATATATTTTTAAACTACACAAATGAATTTTCAGATAAGGATCAGCCTCTTTCTACCCCTATCAGAAAAACAAAACCTACTTCATCCATAAATTCAAACCGTTTTCCTTCTTTATATAAAACTTATTAAAAAAAAAATCTGTTCCCGTGGAAATAGTTCTAGAAGATTGCTGATAATGAATACAAGGAACATTTTCTAGCACTACCTATTGAATTTTTAATATTCATACCAATTTCAACTCATCCATCTCTTTGTATCTCAACAGAGACAGTACAACAGAAGTACAAGTAGATTAGAGAGAGTTGTCTGGTGAAATAAAGATGATACCTGTACCTTAGGACCAGATTGCTTTATCAAATAACTAACAAATGTTGAAGATTACTGGGCTATCAGTGACATAGTTTACATCTACTAAAAAAAAATAATAACAAATGTTGAAGATTACTGGGCTATCAGTGACATAGTTTATACACATTAACTCTTGCATACTCAGACAGAAGTAGCCTCTTTGTATACATTCAAGGTAAAAACTTCTTCAGTATTGGCAAGAAACTTAAAAAATAGTATTTAAAAGGAAACTGGTGACCAATGAGGTGAAGTAGGTAATGATGGATCCAGGGCTATAAATCCTTACTAACTAATATAACCACTTCTTACATCATGAGCAGTCTCTACCCATTTCATTTAAATTGAAATAACTGGATTTTAAAAGAGCAGATGAAGTCTACTCAGATTACAGACTATACATAGCCAGATTTTAAACTTACTATGTAATTAAGCCCTACTATCACCATGGCACTTACGTATACCCAATGTTGCCTGGATTTGGGAAATCTGTATCTCTCCATAAAGTATTTGCATACTTCAGGTATTAATAATACTCAGCTTGCCTTGATTTTTAAAAATGAGCTTTTGGGGATTTGCAGAAGAATGTTTCTGCTTTTGGATTTGCAAAGAATGTTTCTGCTTTATTTTTATTTCTTCTTTGAACTCCAATTTTGGAGACACCCCTCCACACACGCACACACATTTTTCACATCTTTTTGCATTCATTCAGCATTTGATTGAAGAGTTAATTCAGCTCCACTTAACAATGATAGATGTAATGAACAGAAAGGTCTTCCAATGTGAGAGATATTCTTCTCAATTCTTTCTGACAGGCACGGGACGGTAAATAGACAAAACGGAGTCAAGCTAGGCAGCAAACTTGTAAAAAGAATGACTCTGGTAATGTACAAGGACAGCATGCACATCAATGAATACTTACATAAATGTCTGCACCATAAAATCCATCCTGGTATACAACACTGCAAGGATGCACACACAAAGAAAAACATCCATATTAGTGCATTTCCACATGCAAATGCCACCAACCCCTGCACAGCTGAGGTTAGTCTTGTCACAAGAACGGGGGTGGGGGGGAAGGAAGGCAGCTCTTCACATTGGTTAAGGAGGTTGGTAGTAATTATCAGAAGTGAAACTGCACTGAATACAACATCTTATAAAGTATGCCAAATGCTTAGTCAAAGAAAGGCAAAGCATGGCAGGATTGGAAAATACTTTTGATAAGGTTTTGGTTGTGGGGTTTTTTTTCTCCTTTTTTTTAAGCAACCACATATTGGCAGCATTTTTTCTATAAAAATTTTCAGTGGGCCAATCCTACAATCAGTTTTAATACATTAACAAAATGCTACCTCTTAAACTACTACTTTATTGTCCTGTAATTATGTCAACCCTCTGAAACAAAGTGGTAGTTGTCATTACTTAGATGGAAAACAAAACAAAGCATAAGTTTATATGGTGAGAGGAATGTGTGAAATAATTATAGTGGTGGTATTCTACCCATTGGGTCAAATCTCAATACCTCAATGTACACACAGATGAGAGTATTCAAAGGTACTGAATCGTTGGCTTGATACCCATTTCCAATAGTGACAACAGGTCTGTTAAGAATGTCATGGTGTTATTCTTATAAAAAAAGTATTAACCTTCCTGACTTTATCATTTTATAACTTTGGCAAACATGCCCGTGGTTCTGAGCTGCCCTGCATTTTTGGTTGGATCATTACTACTACAACACTGCAAGGATGCACACACAAAGAAAAACATCCATATTAGTGCATTTCCACATGCAAATGCCACCAACCCCTGCACAGCTGAGGTTAGTCTTGTCACAAGAACGGGGGTGGGGGGGAAGGAAGGCAGCTCTTCACATTGGTTAAGGAGGTTGGTAGTAATTATCAGAAGTGAAACTGCACTGAATACAACATCTTATAAAGTATGCCAAATGCTTAGTCAAAGAAAGGCAAAGCATGGCAGGATTGGAAAATACTTTTGATAAGGTTTTGGTTGTGGGGTTTTTTTTCTCCTTTTTTTTAAGCAACCACATATTGGCAGCATTTTTTCTATAAAAATTTTCAGTGGGCCAATCCTACAATCAGTTTTAATACATTAACAAAATGCTACCTCTTAAACTACTACTTTATTGTCCTGTAATTATGTCAACCCTCTGAAACAAAGTGGTAGTTGTCATTACTTAGATGGAAAACAAAACAAAGCATAAGTTTATATGGTGAGAGGAATGTGTGAAATAATTATAGTGGTGGTATTCTACCCATTGGGTCAAATCTCAATACCTCAATGTACACACAGATGAGAGTATTCAAAGGTACTGAATCGTTGGCTTGATACCCATTTCCAATAGTGACAACAGGTCTGTTAAGAATGTCATGGTGTTATTCTTATAAAAAAAGTATTAACCTTCCTGACTTTATCATTTTATAACTTTGGCAAACATGCCCGTGGTTCTGAGCTGCCCTGCATTTTTGGTTGGATACATTACTACTTATCTGAAAAAATGTAGTATTGTTATATTGCTGTTAACAGTTTACCCAGAGACTACTGCATTTCAGCTAAGACAAATCGTCACTGTAAATAGTTCAAATTTTAGATTCTAAACCTTTCAGGATAAATGACATAGTATGACAAAGATGGTTTAAATGATTACACTAAATAAAACTGGAACTATGCAACAGTGGCCTACCAATTACACACATTACTTAAGTCCTGCAATTTTACATTCATTTGGCAGTTCTGCAACTTAAAATGTGTATTTCCAGTATCAGAATCAACCCAAGCTGTTTTGAGAGCTAAATATGAGAGCACACAATAGGTTTTTTGCAACAATATTTTCAATTTGGGAATATTATTATCCGGGAATAATAGTTATTATCATGTTTCCAGCCTAAGCTGCTTTGCAATTCCAACAAGAATTTTCATGTCAGAAATATAACTGATCTATTGAGGTCGATGACCAAAACCCACAGGGCTGAGCTGGTACGTGTCTAAGTCAGAATCACTTGAGAAAATCATAAATACGCATACATGCACATAAACCACATTGATAAAACCACACTGATGATAAAAGTTTGCTATGGAATAATAATGCGTGAAAACTCGGCTCCACTTAAATCACAGTGTCTGCCATTTGCTTCAGTAAGGTCAGACCTTTACTCATGTATTTTTCCATTTATTATGTCTGCAGAGCAAAATACGCCAAACCTTGTCTACACTGGTAGCGTTCAGAGAGCTTGCTATTTACATTGTAGCGTACCTTCATTTTGATTTTGATATTCTGATTATTTTAAAATGTTACACGTTTTTCTTATACCTGTTTGCATGTAAGAAATAAAACATTCCACGTGACTGTAAGGTAGAAGTGCACAACCGTGAACAACATGGAAGGAGTTTTATGAGATCGTATACAAATGATACAAAGTTTCCCGACGATGGAGGCCCCAGAACCACAACCCCCAGTTCCTCGTATCCCTGCACCAGGCATGCTGGGAGGAGGTGGAGGAGCTGGGAATGAAGGAGTGAAGTTGAGCCTGGGAAGAAGGGGCGGGGAGGGGGGGGGAAGGCGTTTTAGGTTCTGTCTTTGTTTCTAACTCTACAACTGCATTTTAATAGGCAGTAAATTAAATTAATTTTCAAGACAAGCCTGTTTTGGCCATGGTGGCAATTGGCGTTTTGGCCATGGTTGGCAAGCAATCTCCCTGTCTTTATCTCAACCCAAGAGCTTTTCTGTCTTACTTTCTCCCCCTATACTCTTGAGGAGAATGAGAACGCAGCTGGGTGAGGCTCTGGCAGCCAGCCAAGGTCAACCCACCACAGTACATTAAAACATACTACTTTTAATTATTATTAAACATTGCTATTCAGAAAATAACGCTTTTAGAGAGAATATGTGCAGAAAGGGGACCTTTTTTCTTCCTCCTCTTGGTGATCTGTGGGTATACAGTGAAGATGTCACAAGATGAATAGGGGCTGATACATTTTGACTTCCCAAGTGCAGCTGGTTGTAATCTTGGATAGGTTATTTCATTCACCTAGGCCTTCCTTTTACACAGAATGCTCAGTCATGTACAGACAGAAACTTATTTTGAATTCTACATATGCAACTGCTTGATAAATATTATACCGAAGGAAGTACCCAACACTAAAATGAGACATGAATGCGTGACTCTGTCATTAAACACGGTTAGTATTAAGATGAAGTGACAGAGTCAGGCAAATGAGTATAACATTCCCAAGCAGGACATGCTATCAGTTGATTTTATCTTATTTCCTCCATATGGTCTTGTAGGATGATAGTGATGTTAAATATAAAACTTTCTGCTTCTTTTGAAGTTTGAAGGAAAATAATTCTCCACATTTTCATAGATTTCATAGATTTTCAGAGGGTATTTTCTCTATTCACTGTCCTTATCAATTGTTGACCCCTGTGACTGAATCTTACCAGCGGAGTCAAATGTATTTTCTAACAGCACCCTTCATCAGAAGGACAAAGTGTAAAACACCAAGAGCTCTTGCGCTTTTTTTTCCTTCAGTATATAATTTTCCAAAGGGTAATTTGCTTGGCTTATTATCCCCTTTTCTTTCTCTTGAAGTTGTAGGCAGAAAACAGATGATAAGTCTCAAGCATGGGAAGAGACCGAATGCATCACACAGGGACCCATCTCACCACAGCTCCTTTTACACTTTATATTCAAAAAATTGTCTGGGCAGACAGATAAATCTTAGTTCCTTGTAAACCAACACAGGGTCTGGAAATAGCCGCATTATTGAAATCTGAATTACTTCACCCAGAAATAGATGATATGTTAATGCACTACCTGGAGGAATTAAAATAAAAACAACAAATTTGGGGGATTTATTCAGTTGTACTTTATGATTTTATAGTGCTAAGGAAAAGTCAGAGAAGAGAGAAATCTTGATTTAATAAGAAAATGTGCGTCTAAATAACATCGTATGTGGCAACCATTTCCTGAAATTATTTTTCTATAAATATGAAACTGTTTTCTCACCAACTATTATACATCTGCTTTGCATGGTTTTAACTGCTTTATTTTAGTCTCTGTGTCTTATAATCATTTTCTGTAACTATATTAAGACAAACTCTTTACCAGTTTAGATTCCACCTTTATAATATCCTGGAATACTACAGGACTACATCTGTCTTCATTACCATTTTTCTATCCTTATCTTTCAAAAGGATTGGGTTGAATAATCTATCAATGACATAAGAAGATAGTTCTTGACTGCACAAACCTTAGTTCAATAACTTCATAGCAGCTGAGTATATGTGGCCCCCAGCCATACACACAACCTGCACAAGTTAGCATAAATAACCTAAGGCAGATTAAGTGCATGGAGCGATTGATTCAGTGTAACAAACGGGCATTACAATCATGATTTCATTCATTGCAATAGGAATCGTGTATAGTTTGCTCTTTCCCCTCCATCACAACTAAGAGAAAGCACTTGAGGAACAAAAGTTCTCTGTTCTCTGATTGCTGGTAGGGTCGCCCTCACTGTCCCACACATATCTTCCAGTTTTTGGTCTTGGAAATCACGGTATACCTTTTATATGAAATCTTTTATATGAAGCCTTCATGAAGCAAATAACAGAAGAGATGTAATTACAACCTTATTTAAAATAAACCAAAGAAAAGACTGAGAATTAAACACCTTTCAACACTCTAATACAACTTTCACCGTTGTAAATATAGAACTGAAACTCTTGTATGAGGCTGTTTCAACTTTTTAGAACGTTCTCTAATTCCAGGTTCTTGTCTTTCCAGTTTCAACATTTTCTGCCATGAACAAGTTATATTATCTGCTTTGGAAAATTAATTGAGGGCATTGCTGCAGAGAACAAAGCTGGAAGACATGTACTGGCAAAACACATTTTTTGTTCCAACAATTGCACATATATACAAAGCACAGAGTCCAAAGTAAGAGGAAGTTTCTGTGAGCCCAAAGAAATGTATTGGAAAAAAAGATAACCACCGTAGCAGATGTAGTAGCTTATATTAATTATCCTTCTTTCTTAAATTCAGAATAAGGTGTTGGAAAATAAAGCTTCTTTTTCATTTTGAATCAGTTAGAATGTAGCACTTCAAAACAATTATTTTAACAAAGGGGAACAGTTTCTGAAGAGTCTCTGTTACTTCTCCTCCACCCTCCCCAACTTCGCAATTAGGGTTGGGTTTTTTTTTTTTAAATTCTTCTTTTCAAAGAGAAAAAAGCATATTGCTATCCCCTGTTTTCCTAGGAAAGACACCAGAAGTGGAGATATGGACTGAAAGCTTCTAAATTCTCTGTTAGCTTAATCAAAACTGGAAGGAGTGGAGGGGAAATGTGAAGACAAATCATTACACACTGAACTTGCGAAGAACTTGAGGCAAATGATGCTGGAATAGAAGGGCTTCTCATTAGTTTTACTAATACCGCCATCTACTACTACTATCTGCTATACTACCAGATATACAGTGACGTGGGCTTTTCTTGACAGCAGTATAAAGATG
>NW_008794125.1:4778451-4788959 GCF_000699145.1 Aptenodytes forsteri | reverse complement strand
TCATGCTCAGTATATAAAGCTGGGGGAAGAAGAAGGAAGGGGGGGACGTTTGGAGTGATGGCGTTTGTCTTCCCAAGTCACCGTTACACGTGATGGAGCCCTGCTTTCCTGGGGATGGCTGAACACCTGCCTGCCGATGGGAAGTAGTGAATGAATGCCTTGTTTCGCTTTGCTTGTGTGTGCAGCTTTTGCTTTCGCTATTAAACTGTCTTTATCTCAACCCGCGAGTTTTCTCACTTTTACTCTTCTGATTCTCTCCCCCATCCCACCGGGGGGGAGTGAGCGAGCGGCTGCGTGGTGCTTAGTTGCCGACTGAGATTAAACCACGACACCTGCTTTCGGTAGTTTGCCAAAGAGAACAAAACCTGCTTCTTTCTCCTTTCTTTTGGCAATGTAAGTACTGCCAACTGCACCCAAAATCTGTCATAAGAGTACCTTTACTAGTAGCTTCTGCTTTATTAGGACATTTCTTACACCATTAGTAGGCACTTTGTCAATAAAACAGATAATCCTAGAAAGACACAGGTCAAACCAAGACGACGTTTTTTACACTGTCGTCTTTTTCTTTTTTATCATTTAAAAATTATTTTGTACAAAACACTATCTAGTACCCAGAGAGAAGCCTGCAAGAAAGGTCAAAGAAGCAGTACGCTCAAATCCTCCCACATGGAAGCTGTCCCAAGAAAGAAGGTATGAAAGGAATTTAGTCAGTTTAAAATAGTAACTGCTTTGCTCCTCAACCAAGTTACCAATCTTGCTGTGAAGTTCCCGGAGAGCCCCCTGGGATAAGCAGGCAATAGCTCATAGTTCCACAGCTACATCCTCCCATACTGACAGGCTTGGATCTCCGTGCACCTCTCACACCATACACAACACGACCATCTCTTGCTTCTCTTCCTCCTGCAGCATAGTGTTGAAGCTAAGCTCTCCATGCAATAGAGATCTACAAACTCTTTACATTTCAGTGTTCAGTTTTCTCACACAAATGAAGCTTTACTGCCTTCATTTCAGTTTCAGTAGGTTTTTATGGTACATAAATGAATTATACATATGAAGTTATGAGTAAGCCACACATTGTAGTATTTCAAGGCATTCGAAATGATGCCACAGATGCTAAAAATGAAGTATTTTCCATGAGCTAATAAACAAGATACTATCTCAAGGATTGGTGAAATGCCTCACTCACAAGAAAAGGATCCATTCATTATTTATGTAGTGCTACATATCTCATGAACACTGATTTAATTTTTAAATGACACATTTTAAAGCATGTGTGCTGTTCTTTGATTTATAAGAAAACAGTGGCCTTAAATATGGCTATATTCAACAATTTTCCTCAGACCTAGCAAAGTGTGCCATATTTGCTGTTCCCAGTAACTGTGAGGCACAGTGGAAGAGAGCTTTCCATATGAATCACACTAACTTGTTTTGCCCAATGACCACAAGATCACCTAGATTTCCTTACAGCCTGGGACGTGTTGCCATTTCTTAACTTTGTTGATAAATGGTTTCTAAGAAAAGGTCACAGTCCGTCTCGAACAGGACACCAGTGAACAAGAACAACCACAGATTCAAGGGAGACTGAATAGAAAGAAGGGCTTTGTGACAGAGCACGGAATCCTAAGACAGTGCTGCTGAGATAAACACTAGTAAGCAGCATGTCAGACTAGTCTAAGAAATACATGTTCTTAGCTTTACAGTCGATTTCCAAATTTAAAGCAAAATGATTGAGTTTCAGTTCCAAAACTCTGTAATATAAACAAGTGTGAAGAAGATTATTTCAGATCAAGTATTATATTTTATTTCAGTTATAAGCTTTCTAAGGTTAAGGAAATAAAAGAAAATGAAAAAGGTAATTTCAAACTTCAGCTTTATATTTTACACTTACATGTGGGCTCTTTTTTAAAAAGTAATATTTTTTCTAACTAAACATTGCTGGAGTTTAATGTAAATTTATAATTAAAGTTATTGCTGTCATTATACAAAATAAATGTCTTTTTTTTTTTTTTAATGATTGAAAATATTTTAATATTGAAAATACTTTAGTATGAAACTGTTTGCTTGGCTCTAAGTCTGGGCTCCTTCCTTGAGTGAAAAATAAGAAATTGCTACTAAATGAATTGCAACATAGCATTCAAGGCTTTTTCCATTTTTCTTATTGAAAATACTTTAGTATGAAACTGTTTGCTTGGCTCTAAGTCTGGGCTCCTTCCTTGAGTGAAAAATAAGAAATTGCTACTAAATGAATTGCAACATAGCATTCAAGGCTTTTTCCATTTTTCTTATCAACAAATGATATTCCGAGTTGTTTGTTTCCTCTGTAAGTTGATTCATTCTCTGTGATCTCTTTATTATCTCTGTAATTTTCATTGACTCCTACTCCCATTGTGACTGAAAACCACATTCTTATAATTTATTCTCATTGATTAAGGATTTTCTCTAATGAAAATTCCTTTTTGCTTCTTTGATAGGTCAGGGTACATAATGGGCGAGCACAGAACAAAGCACTGCAAAGAAATTCCAAATTGTACTATTGTATCAGTGAAGTTACTAGCATAAGATCTAATACACTAGACCGAAGAAATTATTTCAGAATAAAGCTTTATTAATCCAACTGTGGATAAGTGCAACGGAGGTATGTATGTATTTCTGCACTGATCCATGAGTTACAAAAGTGGGAAATTTATTTTGTGCATCAAAAAGCAGTGCCTTATTATAAAGCATAGGTGGATGGAGAAAATTAAACCTGACTAATATCTGAACTAAGACCTATCTAAATTAAGACAAAGCTTACTAATTGAAAACTTTTGCAGAGTCAAATTGTGTTAGAAAACATACTGACTGGCAAGGTGAGCCCTAGATTACTAAGGGTTCATCTCAGACAGCTGGAAGTCATCAGAACAATGAGAAAATGTGACTTCTTACTGATGTAATGCATGGCTGCCTCTGAAGTCAGCTTCAAAGACAGGTCATGAAAGTAGTAGGTGAGATCTGTCCAACCTAACTGTCAAACCATCCTGCAGAAGAACGTAAGAGTGTTGAGCTGACCTCTTGGAATCCAGTTCTGAAACACTGCCGAACCTGACTGCAGTGCAAAACTTCCAAAGCACTGCTGTCAAACCATCCTGCAGAAGAACGTAAGAGTGTTGAGCTGACCTCTTGGAATCCAGTTCTGAAACACTGCTGAACCTGACTGCAGTGCAAAACTTCCGTATTAACTTACAACAGGAGTTCAAAACGCTTATACATCTAACTTACTACCTAAAGATGCTGAAAGTAAGCAGTACAATTACATGAGAATATATATGTATTACACTTGGAAATTTAATTCGTCCTGCTGAGTCGCTGTACTAACTAAACTATAAAAATTTATAACACACACACACAGAGCACCCACATGTGGCCCCTTAAATTAAAGCAAATTTAAGTTACTTACTGGTCTGAACGTAGTTACCCATTTTGCATATACGAACAAAAAAAGTGTTGTCCGATTCAAAAACTGTATCACACATAGCTGGTATATATTTTCTTATATTATTTTACGACTTTCTATTAAACTAAGATATTACGTTTGTGACATCATGAAACTGGTAACAACCCGTGTTGTTATCTCACTACATATTGTACACGGTGTTCAAATTTATTAATTTCTTTTTAAACTAAGTAGAGATAGAAAGAGTCCACTTTCTTTATATGCAGTATCCATTTCGTAGCTGAGACATTCATATTGAAATTGGCTCTTGCAGGGCATTCTAAACTCGTTACCATCATTGCCATGTACAAATACCTGGACTAACTCTAAAGAGTCTGGGCAGCAGTAGGATAACTTTGGTGGGAGACCATCCTTGTCCAAAGGTAACTCAGACAATCTTCAAAAATCACGGTGTCTTTCTCCAGTAGTGGTAATATTGTTTTGCTTATTAAATTAATATTAGTTTGCTTATTAAACTACACAAAACACTTAAATAAAATAGAACACACTTTTACAAAATAACCTGGTTCTGTGGCATCATTTTTATATTCATTTTTAGAACATCTTATTTCTCTGAGGTGATAACTGCCCAATGTGAAGGAATGATCAAAGCGCCTGTCCTAAATATCCCTGAAAATTTAGTTCAATGGCTGACTGACTAGATTTGCAAACCTGTCTAGAAAAAGACACACCTTTTGGCTTAATAGAACAAAGGCTTCATGAGAAACTGAGGGAAGTAGTGAAGGGCACCCATCTTCTACCGTAACGAAGTAGGAGGACAGGATCATAGCAAAATCTTGTGCTGCAAGTTCCCTTACAAGGAGATATCCACAGTGAGAGCAGATGAGCTGTGGAACAGGACTTTAGTGAGGGCGGAGGCAGAGATCACCTTCATCCAAAACTTTGCAAACCCTTCCTGAGCCCTTCTGAGAAAGAACTGATTGCTCTACAGAGAGGTGGTGGCATATCTACCACAAATTTTTATGACAAAATACTATTCTGGCCTGGGATCTGCCAAGTTTTCTGATTTTCCAAACTTCCCAACTTCTTAATAGCTAAAAATCTTTTGACAGTGTTAGGACTTTTAAATATTATATGCAGCATACAAAACCTTTCTGTGTTAGCATTTACAGAGCTACAAGGAGAATTTGTTTCTTCCTTCTTTCCCTCAAAAATATACCTCAAAAAATTTATATATATCTTCTGAATTAACAGAACATTATTAAGATTCTGGAAATTATTACTATGAATTTCTCCTTTGTTCCTTAGTTTTCTACTTGGTTTTAGTAATGCAGGTCACTGACAGTGAAATCTTAAGGTATTATTTAAGCAAACGTACTGAAAAACACATAGGCCTGAGAGAAGCACCCCAAATTTCTATCATGGTAAAGATATCAACTAGATAAACTAAACAAACTGCAATTAAAAAAAATAAAATACACCACTAAGCCTTCAGGTCCAGAGACAACTTTCAGTGGATTATTTGAAGAAAAAGAAGTTAACTTGATCCAACCTCCTTAATAACCAGATGTTTGCAATCATCAAAAATATATCTTTAGCTGAAACAATTTCTCTGTTCCAAAGCATTCAGTTTCTAAGAACATTTACATAACAATATGTGACATCTGAAATGCTTAAGGCCACCAACCATGGCAGTACAAATTACAGTCATTTTTCAATACTCCGTGCAAGGTGCACCACTTCCAGCGCTGGGATTGGTTGCACGCTGCGTTGGTTTCCGCGGTGAGACACGATCAGCATGCACCACAGTCGCAAATAGTTTGTAGCCTTTGGAGATTCATGCTAGTAGGTAAAAGAGGCTGATCTCCTTACCCGCCGTAGGCTGGAATTGGAGGGGGGGGTGCTGCTGCACGAAACGTGTTATACACCGTGCGACCTCGGCCTCTTAGGTGTGCACCTCTGTAAGCAGCAGCTGCAGTTGCGGCAGGGTAGGGAAATCCTGGCACTGTGAAGGAAAAAAGAGGAATGAATGTAAAATATTCAGATCAATCTAGTGTTTTAAAACACAGGTAATGTAGCAGCGTGTTTGTGCTTATATTAAAGCTTGCCTGTAACTGGATGAGGCAGTTGCCAAATAGGTAAATTACTACTCTGTTAACCGGAGGCCTCATCTTTTTACACAAAATCTTTGTATGCAAGCAGGAGACGGCAAACTGGGAATTTAGATGGCAGTATAATAGGTGGCTCTGATTCTCTTAGAAGACGCTATTAAAAATAATGTTGACTGTTTTAGCCAACACTACTAACAGGAGACTCTTGAGGTCCAAGTCACCCAGTTCAGGCTCAAATTCGTAATGGCAGAGACATTTCCATCATATTGTCGGACCTGTCTTCAAAAGTCAGCCCTGGTTTGAGTGGGGATGAGACGCTGGACCAGGTGACCTCCAGTGATCTAAATTATCCAGTGATTTTACCAATCTAACAGAGCTTTACTTTTGTTCAAAAGTTGATTATTAACTGGGTCTTAATTATGTACCAAGGGAAAGACAGACAGAGCAAGAGCTTTCTCAGATTTTGGGGGTGTACTTTGTTCATAACAGTATCCGTTATTTCTTCAAAGCCAAGAATTGCACAGTTTGGAAATATCTATACGAATTCAGATAATATTCAGACCCAATAGAAACAATTTAGACATATAAAAAAGAAATTAATTCAGACATTTTTATATTGTCATTGCAACTAAGTGTAAACTTTAATTACCATTCCATGCGAGACTTAAAATACTTTAATCAGAAATTGAACAGTAATACAGTACTACTAAGAGGTTTTTTTCTGTAAAACTTCTCTCTTCGTAAACTTTTTAATTGAAAAATAAAAAAGAAACTTTCCACTTTACTTTCTCTGCCAGTTTTTTAACCAATACTTCATTCCTTCATTTCTCCTTTGTACATATATTGCTGGCCAATGTTAAAACAGGTATTTTTGGAATTAATTCATCAATGAGAGAGAGAAAATCAAATCCAGCTCTGTTGGCACTCAGGTTACTTCAGTTGTGCTTCACTGCGTTGAATTTTTTTCCGTATGTAAATAAAAAGATAAAAGAAATAAATATTCCTTAGTAAAGCCCTAATAAAAAGCAAGCAAATGGAAGTAATTATGTATAAAACTAAGTTTTTCAAGTCTGAAATATGAATTTATTTCAATCCACATTTGTCTTTGATCTGTTTTAGCATTAAGTTTTAAAAGACGCCTTGAATTTGAAAAGGAAAACGAAAAATTCACAACTTGCAGACGTCACTGGCTGAACGCATGAAGGAAAATACTGTAATTATGGTGACTTCTCCATTATTGCCGTACTACTGTGGCTTTTGGGCTTTGCTAAGTCCTTCTCACCGACAAAAAGGTTATACAGTAACTCTGCAAGGATTTACATGTCTGTGATACAACATAAAACAACCTTATGAGAATACAATTAAATTAAAACAGTTTTTTAAAAAGTGCAAATACTGTATTTTTATTCCTCTTTCTGTAAAGAGAATGTGTCAAAATCAGAATGATTACAGTTACAGAACTCAATATACTGTTGATAACTTTGCAATCAACTGTATTTAAGAAGGATTAAAGAAATAGAGTTGTGGAAAGCATTTTTTTGGGGGAAAAATGAACATATATATCATATACTTGGAAATTCAGAAGCTGCAAGTAATTTTGCATATGCAACAACATTGAATATTGAACAGTATAAATAGAGCAGTGCTAGAATCATCACCTACTGCTCAGACCATATAACTTTTGTCCTATTCCTTTCCAAGTAAAGAGTCTTGCATACAAATTAGTACAATGTACATATGAAAAAGTAAAAGATAATTTTCAGCGGACAGAAGATATAAGCAAACATTATAGTAAAAAGGTCTACAGGTTGTGCCGTAGTTCCTCTGATAGAGTGGACTGTCTCCCTATACTAACAGATAAATAAAAGGTGCGATGCTCTAATAAAATTTCATAGATGGAAGTTAGCAATACATGAGAAAAACATGAGGGTTGGACATCATGGCGTCATCGTTCACTTCTGTCCCTTAGAGAACGTATTTGTGAATGCCACATGCTGGAGACTTCCTGTCTTGGCTTATATTAGGTGATGCGCACAACATACATTTTAAACTGCCACTTATCATAACTATTATCATGTCTGTTACTTCTGTAAGAGAAACAATGAATTGGACTAGTACTCTTCAGCACAGAGAAGTGGTGACTGTGGGAGCTATAACAAAGCTCCACAATCATGAATAATGGAGAAAATACGGGAAATGGTGGCTCTTCACACAACCTCTAACGAAGCCACCATGGAACTTTCTGCCACTGGATGTTATGGATGTTAAAAGTTTAAAAGTTTGTATGATTGAAAAGGATGAACAGTTTCCCTGCAGAGAAACAGTATAAAGACATCACCTCTGGTTTACAAAAACACTCCAAATTGTACAAAGCTGACAATGTTCAGAGAACTATATACCTACACACTAGCTCCAGTCTTACAACCTTTACAATGCAGCTTTTGCTCCTTTCCAGACACAGGGTATTGGACTAGATGGAGAACTAATCTAATCCAGTACGACTACCTTTGTTATCAGAGTAACGTTTAGCTGCAGTCTGCCTGCATTAGAAAAAATGACTCTTTTCCACCTAATAGATGGTCATTTCTAGAAGTAGGTTTCTCCAATAATTTAAGAGTTAATTTGTGCCTTTTTTTTAAATCATGCAAATAAATAAATAAAAAGGAAAAAACCCAAGAAAACCGTGCTGAGAAGAGTTTGCTATAGCAAATGGGGAAAAATGGACTTGAGAGTCTGGCCAGGAAAAACTGACATCTGAAATGGTGGGTATCTTCAATGATAAACCTGAAGGTTGGTATTCTGTAGCTAGCTTTAAAAAATTGTATTCTTTAGGGACACTCTTAAACTACCAAGATTAAGAGAAATTTCTCTGACCTAAAAGCCATTGACAAAAAATTAATGAAGTCTGACAACCTTTGAGCAGTTTGGACAACTTCTTCACTTACATGTGCGTCTGTAGTTCTCTACATATTGATAGAAAACACACTTTCACAAGAAAATCAGAAGCAGTGGCAAAGAAAACCAAACCAATTCAAAAAAGTCTAAGCTCAAGCAATGTAAGGTATCTAACAGTGTTGTGGGCTTGCAATACATGGTCTGGAAACTCCTGCTCTAAAGTCTGTTTCAGCGATTGATTCTTTGTAATTAACATCTACATTTGGAAATACTTAAAGCACTTAAGTAGTCTTCTTCCAGTGAAACACTCAGGGTCCTAGACATACAGCCACAGACCTTATACATGTGTGTGAAGAATGGACCTATCTCTTGATTTTCAGAAGAAATTAGTAAATATAGGTCTGATGAAAACTAACTGGAATTATGCAGTTCTATGGGAGACACTGAGGATAAACCTCTGTGAAAGCATGAACTCCTAAAGTGTTTTGTGAGCATTTTTTTCCTTTGAATTGTATCACTCAATCCAGCTTTCACAGACATTTTAAAAAATAAATTTTGCAATAATTGAGCATTTATCCTAAGTACTCTTTAATCTTCATGGTGGTCACACCTTGGAAAGAATTACAAGGGCCACTGACCTTAAATCTTTGACAGTGAATGGTTCTCTACAAAGAGCCTTAAATCTTTGACAGTGAATGGTTCTCTTTAAAGAAATGTTACTGGAAAAGCAGAGTGCCCCATCAATGAATGAGTAAAAAAGAACAGAAAATATTTTTTAAAAAAGTTATTAAGTTTTTATGAGAAAGAAAGCTTTCTCTTATGAAAGAGGAGAAAAAGCTAGAAGGCAGAGATAGCAGGAAGAATCATTTAGTCCATAAGTGTTTACCAAATCCAGAACACATAATGGAGGCTCAGCATTCACGGGAGATACTAAGACAAGACAGTGATTTCTACCATTTTCAAAGGATCTGCAACACAAAGGATGTGTTAGAATGAAAAGCCTGAAGTAATTTAATTGTTTTGCTATGCTTGCCTTGCATTGTCTCCTTAATAAAATCATGAAGCATAAAATGTCTAGAGGAAAGCAAAACTCTAAAAAAGCTTGTAGAAGCAATTAGTAGAAGGTAGAGCAATGATTTGGAGTTCTGTCAGGAAGACGGTAAGACATGATGGAAACGAAACCTGAGAAATACGGAACTCAGAGTGACATCGCAAGGTCTTACGATCAAGTGAGGTCTAACAGCAGAGTTTATATAAAACAGAATTATATCCATCCCAAAAAATTTATTTGGGTCAGTCTGAAAATCAGAGTATCTGAAAACACGCCTTCTATTTCCAGGTAGTAATATTAAAGATTAAGATTAGAGGTAAAATAATCAACAAGACCACGTCACCCTAGATTTGAGTTCAGCAAAAAAAATTATGCTACTTGAGCCCAGCTGAGAAATCAGATGGTTAGGAATACATAATAACCACAGAATTTATTTTGCTACCAACTTTTTAATATCCTCACCCCAAAATAACCAGCAGAAGTGGCACCATTAGAACACAACTGAAGAATGGTCTTCATAAAAACAATTTTATGAAAAGGGCTCTCCCATCAGGAAGCATTAAGTACTATTAACTAGCCCCAAAGGTAATGAATATACTAGCCAGGAGGGGTAAAGATTTTAATGACTTACAGTTTGTAGGTCAACCTTCCTTAGTGCCTCAGTGCCAAACTGCTGAAACTCAGTCAGTGAAAACACTATTATAATGGGGTTGAAAATGTGTTTGACTCTCAGCAGGGAAGCCTCTGAGTCCACTTCTAAGCAAAACTACCTTAAATTTATCAAAGTAATTTGATGACTGAATTCTTCTGATCTGTGATAAAGGCAGATTTCTCCAACTACACGTTGATGATATGAGGTGATAATATGAGGTTAAGAAAAAAATAAAGACTTTTCTAAGGACTATATATAATCAAATATCAAGCCAAAGAAACAATTTACATTCTCATCTAATAGCCCCATCAGTTCTATAGTTATTCATTCAGCTATTCAAATATGAATGAGACTACAACAGCAAAA
>NW_008794125.1:4762440-4778435 GCF_000699145.1 Aptenodytes forsteri | reverse complement strand
ATATGAATGAGACTACAACAGCAACAAGAAAAAATCAATTTCTACAGTGGAACTGCAATTTTACTTTTTCAAATTAAAAAAGAAGAGTGAAAACAATATGCTGTGAAACTGCTTGGCTTTGCTTAATATAATTATCCAAAAGCTTACAAATCATCTTGTACTACAGCCTAAACGCAACTTTTTTTAGGAACAGTATGTTGGTAAGATTCCTGCTTTAAACTTATTTGTTCTGATTTTATATTTAAGAGGATAAAATTTTAAAAAATGTATTATTATGATGAACATTGTCCAAAAAGTTCTCTCTTCTGGACACACTTTGTAAACATGGAAACATTGTCAGGGTATCTCTTTCATCGAACTTCAGTTTAGATCTCAAACATGAAATCTGGTCAGCAAAATGCAACATTTAAGCAAATAAAAAGGCCTTTGGAATTAACAGGATTCATGTTAGTATATTGGCAAAATTTAGGCAACTAATGATTTTATATAGAAAACAAATATGAACGTGAGGAAACAAAGAGGAACTTAATCTTTGTGTTCACAGATGAAATTTAATCAAATCTTAACTTCTCCCAGAAGATGTAATATAAGCATTGGTTTTATTCATTTTTTATTAAATGGACGTGACAGGTAGGTGCACTTTCTAAGCACCATATCTCAACATATGCCTTAGAAAACAAAGACTGAAGGAACAATGACAAAGCTTGAGTTCCCAAAAGGAGGAATATAACCTGGTAAAAAATACTTAAGGGTTATACACTGTGTATTAAAGTTTTAAAGCTTGGGGATAGATGGAAGAGTAGCAGATGCAAAAAACAACAGAGGGCAGATTTTGTATCAAAGCCATAAAAATATACAGCCATTTTAATGGGCAATTATTCTTTGCATTTGTGCTGTGGTTTGAATTTGTATGAGAGTGCCATATGCCTCAAGAAAGGTGTGCCATCAAAATGGATGAACGGATCTACCTCTCATCACTCCTAATGTCTCCTTCTTTGCACAAACTATTAGGTCATCCTCCATCAAGAGTTTTCAAATGGTTTATGGTGAAGAATTTTAACGCTACATCATGTTTGAATCAGTTTATAGTTAATTTACTGCAACATAGCCTAACTGTTAGAAAGGCAGGGAGACACTTTTACATTATTCCCATAGTGCAGGAGGATCCCTGTTAAGGAAACACTTCAGAAGTGCTGGACAATAAATTAAAAACAAAGAGATATAATGGGTAACATGCTGAGAAAGGCTAAGCAGAATAATCTATATGATATTATCTGAAATTTCTGGAACAGAATCAGGAGTTATGCCAATGTATTCTGTGTAGTGAGTTTTCACTTCACCGTAACAGTAATAAGTAGCATTACTTGGCATTCTTTAAAAGAATTATAAAAACTGTGTTAAAGAGGATGTGTGCAGATCTTTGCATTTAAATACACAGTCCAAAGTACAATGCAAGTAAAATTCAAGCTCTGTTACTACAGTGTTTAACATAAGAAGGCTTTGAAATTACATACATATGGATTCTTAAAATTTCAGGGTAAAAAAAAAATCTTTAGAAAGTTCACAGTGTTTAAACATAGCAAGCTGAAAATACATTTTTTCACCTGTCACTTTTGTGAGATGATTATCCCTGGGATCTAGTTGTGAATTAACTGAATTCAAAGGAAATTTGCTATATATGTCAAATACAGTCACAACTGGTCACTGCTATTTCTTTCATTCACAATCTATTTATTTTTTGAAACACATACTTAAAATTAGTAGAACAATGATTTCCTTACTATTGTACAAAAATATATGTCAGTATTAAACACTGTTGTTTAGGAATGAATAAATCTGTATTTTGGACAAACCGTTACTTATAGGGCATTCTCATTTGAAATGCATTGAAAAGGAAAACAAAAATCCCTAATTAATGTACAAGTCTAATCACCATTCTCCACATGGAAGAGTAATTTTTCACTGTTCATTTGCTCAGTGTAATCTCAAAACTGACATAACAGAAAAGCAATGGCCTATAAATCTGCTCTCATTTGTTTCTTTAATATTCATATTCCATTGAACTACAGCTGCTTGTTGCTGCAGTCTATTACAACATGCAAAACTGTCGATAAAAATATTATGGAAGGCAAGATGTGTTTCTTCGTGGCTCTGTGTGCCATTTATTTTGAAAAAAGTAACAATAAACGACTCATGGATTGTCCCTTAGTTTGCTGCACGCTGGGTGATTAGTGATTAATTACCTTGCTGCAAATTGACATGGCACAAGGAAATTGACACAGCTCTGATTAATTAACTTTTTTATGTGAGACAGTTACTTACAAAACACTGCACACTGTAATTGAATCCCTTTACACAACACTACTGCATTAAGTTTCCAGTCAAATCCAAATTAGCACCAAATTTTACATAAATTTGGTGAAACTTTCTATGGTAAGTGTACCCTGAACGTTTACGTAAATATTCCTAGAAAGAGGACAGACAGCTGCTTTAAGACTCTGTTTTTAACTATTTCATCCTCAGACATATGAAAAATGTGTTAAGATTTTTCCATACCAAATCACCAACATAATCAAATGCACTCAAAAAACATACATAAAATATGTCAGTAAAAAGCAACATCCTATTTAATGTGTTTATTCATATGTTAAATTGTAGGAAGACACTTAACTGTTCCAACAAAACTTGTTATTTGGTTATCTTTACCTTAAACTTGATTCCAGACCTAATTGATCTACTATTTCAACAATAACTTGCACATACCGAATTCACACTTAGTTTCCTTTATAATTATTGTAAGTATATATGGAATTATAATTTTTCTCTGCCCCCCTTTGTTTCATCTCCTCTAATATACCAATAAACAAACCACCATTGGTTTATATGTACAGTGACACCATTATATGCCAGGAATTCATAACCTTTGGAGCAAAATCTTGGTGCCAAAGCCTGGAAACTGTCTCATCTTTTTGTCTAAACTTTTTCACTGTGAGGGTGACTGAGCATTGGTTCAGGTACCCAGAGAGGCTGTGGAGTCTCCATCCTTGGAGATATTCAAAAGCTGTTTGGATGTGGTCCTGAGCAGCCTGCTCGAGGTTACGCTGCTTGAGCAGGGGTGGTGGAAAATGTGACCTCCAGAGGTTCCTTCCAACCTCAGCCATTCTGAGATTCAGTCATTTTGTGATTCTGTGATTATCAGAAATTCCCATGTATCTCATCCTTCTTTTACTGAACTGTACATGCAGCCACCTGAATCCCTCAGGCATCAAGGGATTTCTCTTAACACGCAGAAGAAAAAAAGGGAGGATGTGGAGGGATAAAAAAGAATCGATAAGATGATTGATAATTTTTTTGTAAAGCTATGTAATTACAGCAACCTACAACTTTGAATAAAAAATGCTATCATTGGTGGTCAAATTACTTATGGTGTACTTAATAACAAAATACGAGTACTGCATGGTTGATGAATACAAAGAATACAGATAGTTGATGCACAAAAAATAGTTGACTTTTCGCAAAAGAAACAACTAACAAACAAGAAAAAGCTCAGTAAGTAAAAACAAACAACAAAGCAACTAGGCCATAAAGGAAAAGAAACAGTAGAGATCAGAGAAGGCACATCTGATCTTAAAATAAAGAACAATCTTCAAATATAGATGATCAAACTGATCAATAACTTGTCTTATGTTCCTGGTTGTTGGACTTCTACAGGTTCCAAGCAAATGGAAAAATTCCTCTGTGTCTAGCTAAACACCATTTCTGAGACAAAGTAAAAAGGACACAGTAGTGGAAAACTAGATGAAGAGTAGCACTACTATAAAGAGATGACAAAATTTAGTAATTTGAATGTTTATGAAAGTCAATTATTTGGCGACAAGAAGTCCTGTCTAGATGACCCAAGGATTACTAAAACTCAACAGAATTATTAAACTGTAAAAAAGAACACTGTCAGAACGTTGTTGGGTTGGGAATAATTTAGGCAGGAAGCGATTGAGAAAAAAAACAGCTATTAACCTAATCCAAGCCATAATGGAAAAAATTGTCAAAACAAAGAATTGCACCTGCAAAGAGTCATATAGATATTAAAAATGTTAATTCCTCAAAAGTACTTACTATTTATGAAATTCAGGTTGAAGAATTTTGCTGTATACAACATGGTTTTAAGAGCCATGATTTAATAACAACTGTCAAACAATGCAAGAAAGAGTGACACTAAAGTAAGTCTTTATTTGAAACCAAATCTGAAACCAAATAAGCTGAAAACCACAAAATTAACAACTTCACATCTGACAGAGAATGATTTCAGATGTATGGTCAACTGTGTGTGCCTACCTACTAAAAATGAGTAACACATCATCTAGAATGCAAAGCTAAGGAAACATCAGAAGCCTGCATCTAGGACTCTACACAAAGGATCTTATGTACAATAACATCATAGATCATGATGCAAAAAAATACTAAATGTAACTCTCACTATTTAGCTGCATACTGAGAGGAGTCAGTCCAAACAATCCTATTGTCCTAACTCATTGGTTAGTCACGAGTACTGCCACTGGCCAAGTGCCGTATCTCCATTAACAGGAAAGCACTAAGTTAAGACACATGAGATGCCCAACTGTCTTTGGGCATCATGTCAAACATGATTTTTGTTATTTGAACTAAAGGACAAAGATACTCTCTACAACTTACTGTTAAAAATGTTACGCACACCTTTCCAGTCACCTCCCACTACCCAGGTGTAGGATGGTGTATAAGTTAAAAAAAAGTCAGCGGCACACAGTTCAGGATACGTCTATCTTCATAAAACTCTTAAGCGTGCTAGTTCAGACACACTGCACCATCACTAAACAGATTAACAGAAGAATGGGTATAAACAGCAAGGCACTTAAAAACAGATTTGCAGGAGTGAAATGAAACCCATATTTACAGATTCTGGACAACTACAATACATCTTACTGATGATTCCTTAGTCACCATTTAAAATACTGATAGACAGAAGGACAGTTATCCTTAAAATAGTTACAGAAGGACAATATATAATGACACAGCACACAAAAAACGCTGTAAGAATTTCAGGCAGTGCTACCAAAAAAATCCAAAAGAGGTTCACTTTACAATTTAAAAAGGCTGATAACTTAAATCAAGAATATAACATAATACATATGAATATAATTTTACTAAATTTTGTTAATTTTGTATTATCTTTATAACTATCTGACTTAGAAGTCAGTGGAGTTATCCTGCATTCAGATTTGTGCAACTTTGTTCAAAGCATGGTCCAATCCAATGGGCCAAAACAGTGTTTGAAAACCTTTTAAAGACATTTCAACAAGAGATGACATCAGTATTTTTCTCTGGAAGTGATACATGATTTTTCAACCTTTTACACTTCTATACATGGGGGAAGTGGAATCATGGAAAGCAACTAGTAAACTTCTCTTCCTACTTATTATTGATATCTTCTTTCTTTAAACGTTCACATAAACCTGCTGTATTTTAACATACAGAGAAAGAAGGGCACTTTTCACATTATTCCTGGGTTACTACCAGGTGATTCTCTTTATAAATAAAGGCAATTAATTAATTCAGGAAGCATATTAAAAGATAGTTTGACTCCTAAATGTTCAGTAATGAGGTTTTTGTAGCCTGGAAATGGTATGTGTGATTGGTCTACTCAAATGTATGGACATTTCCCTTTGGGCAGGATTTTTGTACTGTTTCGTTCATGAATCTCAGTCCTACAATGGCTAAATTGGCTTAATCACAGAACTCCTTTGCAGGGGTACTCTACCTTTTTTCTATGAAGCAATAAAAAGCAGACAAAAAACACAAACAGGTAAATACAATCTACTAATATATATTTCCATTTTGATGAAGTGACCCGCCATTCCATTTTAGTTTAAGAGAAAACAGACCAATTAAAAACTTAGTTTGCAGAAACCTTTTACATTTAATTTGCAAATACTGTAACACAGGTAAATTATTTATACCATATGAATACTCATTCTTTAAACTGTTTCAGACCCATATACCAATTCAAAATGGCAAGCTTACTAACAGTCTCTCCCTTACCAATAACAGTAAAATCACAACAAATAAATTAATAAAAACTACAACAATAAAATCAGAACAAATTAATCATTGATGTCATTACAATAAAGTATATGTCCATTTGGATTGAATACGGTCAATCATGTCTTACACACAAAACCCAGAAAAGGATATACCAAACGCCAGGAGCACCTACACTTTATATGTATTTTTATATATATATATATATAATTTTCAGGTAACTACATGTGTGCAACAGATTAAACCTGACAAAATAAAGTGAATCAAGGTTTTTAAACTGAATGTTTCCACTAATGATTCTGCTCAGAAGCGCACTTTAAATCACCTTTTGAAAATTTGTATTTTCCCCATGTAATCTTGGTACTGGAAATATCCCAGAATATAATATAAATGCCAAAGGTCTTACTCCAATCCATTAGTAATGCCACAGAAAAATAAAACCTGAATGTCTTCACTGAAACAAGAAACATGAAAATAGTTTCATACAGCATTTTTTAGGTAGTTTACTAATATTCCTAAGCCAAGTAACCTACTTCTAAGCAAGGCTATTCAACAGACATATTGAATAGGCAGGCTTTATTTAATTTTCATTTCTGTAGCACAATGAGTCCTCAAATGGACTAAATCCTACCTTTGGATGTGGTATTTATACTTAGTATGTATGATTTTCATCATTTATTCCATGCATATCAACAAAGTCCTGAACTATCCTCCACCTATGAATCAAAACAAAACACCCACAGGAAAAAAAAAATCCTTTTTAAAATAGTACATGTGTCTGTCATACATAAGCGTTGATAAGTTTTTAACAGAGAACATACATAAAAAGCAAAATTCCCATATCCTGTAATTAATACTTAAAGCTTCTGCTGTAGATTTTCCTTCTCTCCTGGCATATAATGCATAACTGTGGCCAGTAGGACTATTAGGATAATTTAGGAACATTTCTAATGCCTGCTCTGAAGTAACGGGATGTCTTTTCCTGATTTGCTTTAAAAGAACTTAAGCATTAAAAATATTTATTGTCTCAAATATTACAGGAGCAAAGGTTTCCAGGGAATTTTCTGAAAGAACTGCCTTCCCACCTTTCAGAAACATCTCATCTTTGCCTTGTTGTTTTCTGGTTGCTCATAAGCTAAAATCCCAGGGCAACATAGTTTATTGTTTTAATATCTGTCTGACGCAAAGCAAAAGTATTCTCTGGTGAGTGCTTATCTGTCATATGTACTTCTGTGAAAGGAATATCAAGACAAATAAGATGTTCTAGGGCATATCAGGATTATGAATTTGGCACTGCCTGAATTCTGTTTAAAAATAGTTGAAATGACAAATACAAAAAATATATACACTGATATTTTGAGGATGGGAACTTAAAGAGCACTGAGTTTTAAATATTTTAATTATAAAGGGTTTATACTATTTTAGTATGAATAGAGAATGAACACTCAAGTCCGTAAACGGGACAAACAAAATGAGAGGAAAAAATATTCATAATTGAAACAGTTAAAACAGTAAAATTCTATTCTAATGATACAATGGACTGTGAACTTACTTTGTATTAATTAAACTCAATTTAATGGCATTTTCTATATTGAAATGAATAACCAGTGATCTGGAAATTCATTTAGACCATTAGGTTAATTACAGAAACTGATGGAAGTTTTATCAGACAATTAAAATTAAAGCACGAACAATAGAACAATGTGGGACAGATTTATAATCATTTGTACCACCTCAATCATTTTTGCTGAATTCCACCACCGCTTCTTACAAAATTGTAATCAATATATCAATTAAAAAATGGGCCATCAACTTCATTTGCCCTTGAGTATGACACAATAAAATAAATATCTGATTTCTCCATTTACATACTTTTTCTTCTTTTAATTCTATCACTTTATTACAGTATGAAAGATTTATTTGTTTTTAATAAAAAATGAAAATTTATGGAAAAAGAGCATGTATATTTTGGAGCTGATAAGCATGCTTACTGAAAATGAAACCACTAACATTTAGAAAATGTAAGCCAAAATTAACGTCAGTTTAAAATGTACCCATTGAAGTTAAGGCAAAATTCTCTTATGGGCATGCAAAACATTTGGGAAATATAGGCACTCATCTGTGCATCATTCTGAACAACGGCATGTAGCAATTTACTATTTTACCATATATGTTAGCTATTCAGTCCAGTGAACTGTCCCTTTAATACACGCTCAGAAAAAATCTACTAGTAGTTACATACCTGATAACTCAAGTATCTTTATTTTTACTTGGAGCTAAATAAAGCCTAAAAGTTACAAAGATCGAAGTTCTGATTTAGAGAGTGAAATATACTTAGCTGCCTTTGAACTTGTATTAAAATTTGTAATCTCTCTCCCATTCTCTCTCCCTCTTCCACGGGACCTGGGTATGTACAACAGTAGATTTTTGAAAAATGTGATGCACAGCTTTAGGCTGGCTTCCTCGCTACACCAGCTAGTGCTTAGTGAGCCTGAGAACGTTGATTAGCTACTCCAGAGCACAAAAGTTTTCTACTGGCAGGTGCATCTCCTTTTCCATCCTCTGCCATGAAAGGGCAGGGGAAGTTATCAAGAAAACGGAGCCAGGCTCTTCACAGAGACACAACACAACAGTGGGAAGACGAGACAAAAAACATGACTTGAAAGAAGAGAGGTTTCCACTCTTAGGACATTCAAGCATTGGAACAGATGACTCAGAAAGGTTGTGCAGTCTCCGTCCTTAAAGGTGCCCTGGGCAACCTGGCCCTTCCAACCTGAATTATTCTATGATTCTACAACTTCATGTCTTCCTTCTTTCCCATGTTTTGGCTCTCATTAACTTCGATTTCATTCACATTTTCAGGCACTTACACATTATAGAGAAATGGGGAAAATAGGCACTAAACAGTTTTTAAAAGTCCTTGCATAAATTCAGATTGGTATTTTTGCCTTTTTTAACCATACATACCCAGCTATATTACTGTCCTTTGTAGAACAGTGATACAGATATTCAGTGACAGAACTTTTTTCTTCCTTCGAATCTTCCTTTTGTCCAGCAGGGTCTTAGTATTCCCATGATTCTCGAGTGGCTTCAATTTGGAAAAGTTCCAACATTTTTCTTGGTACATTTCTTATTTAAAAGTAGATACAAATTTCTTCAGGATTTAAAAATTTCCTGTGGAAGCAACTAGTCTAAAGAAGTGGGGGCAAAAAGAGACTGTCCGTTACGTGCAGCCCAACTGTTTGATTCACTAAGTTTCAGTGAGATATCATGGGCCTCCAGGAAGCTTCCAGTGAATGCTTGCTTACTCGCTGGGACTTGGTGTACTGTAATCTTTACTTTCTGGATATATCTCCTTCCAATAATTGTCTACATTCTGCATTAGGATAATGATGATGGATTTAACTGGAATCAGTTGGTACTAGCTCTGTCCTCGAGATGCCAATGCTATGGGAACCTACAGCAGCCGAGATGAGACCGTGAGCTTCCTTACTTCAGTTGTGTCAGTAACGCAAAATCTGTCCCACCACGGGATGTGAACACATTTGCATGCTGAAACTAAGCTTTCTACATAACAAATTATCTATTCCCAGAATAGATGTGCAAATGAAAAACTGATCCAGGTCCCATCTTCTCCTTCAGCATAAGAGAACAGATGAGGCATGAGAGACTATTGCTACTGATTTGTTCCACTGCTTGCAGAAGAAACAGCTCATTTCTTTCTGTATTATGCGAAGGGCCAGAAGTGATGGAAGGAAGCAGAGCCATGTTTCCAGCTCCTGACATATTCAGAGGTGTAACTAATCACTGTACTGGGAAATGTACAATGTGATACATAAAATATATCCTGGGGAAATGAAACATCAGAAGGGAAAGAGTAGCTCCAAGAAATGCACTCTTCTTTCTGGCTAGCCAAAAAAATGGGGTGAAAGTGTTCAGAGTTATCAGAGACTGCTAGTGACCAACACAATTAAAAGTCAAAAAGTTAAGTGAGAAATAAAGCTAGCCAAATTAAGAAAAATATATTTTACAACCACGTTTCAGTCCTTCATTCCTTATAGAATATAACTCAGGAGCAAAATACAAACAGTCAAGTCAAAGACAACAACATTTCTAAAAATGGGGACTATCCTCTTCCAAACATCTGAAAATTCCTAAATGCCATTAGCATTTAATGAAGTCCAAACCTCTAAGATGGCTTTAAAAATCTCAGCTGACTCTTTCAGTTCTGTTAAAACAATTACAAATTTAAAACCTCTTAATTCTTACATTGTAAGCTGTTCTAAAATATTACGCGGTTACAATACTGGCAGTAACAGAATAAATGATTAACAAATTATTCAAAGATGAAGGCTGCAATATTGTTCTCTGCATGGAATGATAACAGTAAATTTGTATATTACAAATGTGCATAAAAAATGGAGTATAGAAGATCTGTAAAATAATAAAAGAAAGAAAATGAGACAAAACTCAAGCTTCATTTCTATTAACTTCTTAGTAGAATTTCCTATAGAAATGGAACTATTTTACATCTTTATTGAAAGTTTTGTAATAAGGAGAAAAAAAAAAACCTAATTACAATCATTAGTAATTGTAGTAATTTTGTATTATTAGGAGTTGTGACCCTGTGGGGGAAACTACATTTTGGCAATATGAATTACTACACATATTAAAAGAAAAATCATGACTTGCAGACACACAGATTCAACAAAAGCGTAATAATTTCTACTGCAAGGGCTACTAGCAATCTCTGTTATGAAACTGTATATTACACATTGCCCAGTGGGAGGCAGATAGGCAAAGTCTGTTTACTTATGTATCTGGCATAATTGAAAACAAACAGGTGTTTGTTAGGATATCATTATTCAAGGAGCACCACTGCAAAATAAGATTTTTCAAAGGCATTGACTCATGAGACACAATGGAAACAGTGAAGTATAGAGCTTAGCTAGCTATACAGTAACTATCTAGGGATTTAATAATAGTAGAAATACTGTACAATGTAAACAGCAACCCCAGAAATAAATTTCCTAGGATAGAACTCAGTGAGACAATAGGAGCAACAGGGTAAACTTATGAAAGGCTTTATTTACAGTAATTTCCAGAAGATAAGAAACAAACACTGCCCCCCCTCCCCCCCACAAAAAAAAAGAAAAAAAAGCAGCTCCCTAACAGTGAGATGAATTAAATGTTTGGATAATTTTCTAGGAAGAGCATTTTAGTCAAAGATTGGTATTTCAGTCAAAAAAGAATAGTGCACTAAAAACGTACTATAGGGAACAATGATTTAGACAGGAAGTATTTCATCTCTATGTTACTACAAGGATTAAAAAAACCCCAAAAACACTGCTTGGGAAAGGTGACAGCACAAAATATTCTTGGAGCATCTGGAAGCAAATGCAGATTTAATTGATAATTTCAGTTCCAATTTAAAACACTTCATATATTTTGTTAGTTCACTATGTATTTGTAGACCCCCGATTTGAAAGTAGAGCCCATATTTATACTGTAAAAGCAGCAGCTCTAGGGATGATATTCATAGTCTTTGACATAAGAGAGTTACATGACTGTAGAGATGGTCACTATGGAACTCTCTTGTCCTCATTCCTGGTTTTAATTAATAAAAGAAATTAGTTATTTTAGCGGTCTAGATAAGCTTTAAAAGAGCAGAATTGCATTCTGGATTGAATAGAATCTTCATAAAGAGCATATCCGATTACGTTGTCTGATTTAACAACGTTAAATATTTTCTTTACAGAGGACTGCTAAGAACACATAGCAAATGCTGCTGTTCACGCTAATTCAGCAAGCAGCAATTATTACTATTTCATTCGGCTAGAGGCTTCTTCATCTCACTAGATTTCAGAATGGGCATCAGTGGTACCACCAATATGGTCTAAAACACTCTCAGAAGAATCGGTTCCATTTCTGCTGCAGAATTTTACAGGAGACATTGCTATTCCCAAATTTTGTACAGAAAAACAGCTGATGGCAGCATCTATCATTTCAGTTTGTCTTCGCTATTTTTATTAGGGCAGCTTTTTATAATTCAAAACACCCATTTGCACACAGTCTTTTTCCTTTTGTAAAAGAAGACTTCATATCTATTTTCTTCCTGACACAATCAAATGATGGCATGATATGAGACTTTTTGTTTATTAAATCAAAGTTGTGCCCAGGAAGGAAAAAGAAACACAACTTCACCTTCTACACAAAATGCAAGAGTGCGCAACAGTACTGGATTCCAAAAAATTTCAGAGGTACTGTAGAACTTTTGACCGTTTCTGTAGAACAGTGCAATATAGGCCGTCTTTTTTTTTTTTAAATAAAATATACTTTTTTTTGAGAATGAAGATGCAACTAAAAACACCGAATTATCTGTTGACATTACTTACACACGTTTATAAATATCACATTTACAAGAGCTATTGGGAAAGTTTACAGTTGTAGGGGGCTTAATTCACATTAATGTGCTTTTGTCACAAAACAAAACAAAAAAAAAAGAGCCATAACACTAGCTTACTTGTGGATGTGTATACTAGTGAACTGGGGGCACTGTACACGGGAGATCCCTCCTGGTTTGCCTGGCACAGCAGCACCCTGCCTACAAGAAAGAGAGAGAGAGTGGTATCTGGTTTTGGAACACTCGAACTAAACCTCAATTTTTATCTCAAAACAGAAATAAAGTCATAACCGGAGCAGTGCAGTGAAGCAGGGGCACTTTTTGTCCTTTGACTTCAAAGCAGAAAGAGCCCCAATAAGCATGTACAATTTTACATTTGAAAAAGCAAAACACAGACATCCCCCAAAATACAAAGACCCTTTTTACCACACGGGGAAGCTGGTGCGCGCCCTGAGCATGTGCAGCGCGCACCAGTCCCTCACCCAGCTGCTCTCTCTCCCTCTCTGCCCTGTCTCTCTCAAACAGAAGCTGCCTAGTTAGCTCTGCTGCTAACGGGAGCGACCAACCCGCCCACACCAACCAGCTACTAACTTCTCGTCTCCCTAACTCTGGCTGAAATGAGAGGCTACTCAAGCAAACACAGCAGATAAATCAGACCGCAAAGCTCCCATACACAGACGTTAGGCCAAGTATGATCTCAGTTATATCGCTTAAATTAACACTGGTGCAAGTGACATTGAAATATTACTAATACATGTGAAGATTTCAGTATTTTTTGCTCAAATGAGAAATACATAAACATAAGCTACTTTCCAGTATATAAGCTGGATTCAGGATTAAGAACAAAACCAAATAAAGGAAACAAAACAATTTTTTTAAAAAAGAAAAAAAAAGTAAAAGTAATAAGCAAATCAATTTCAAATAACACTTTTGCAATGCATGTTCATTTTGAACAAATGAGAGACGTTTAGGCTTATTTCCTAGGGTTTTTTTTAATTAACTTAAATAAAATGCCTTAGTGTTTCAACATCTTTCTTAAAATTGTATATTAGCAGTCTTAGCAGAACACAGATTGAACACTGATTACAGGTAGAAACAACTATACTTTCACACTAGGAAAAAAACTTCTGCACTTCTGGAAAACAGTTCACCAGGAAGAGCAGTATGTGACACATCTGTTTTGCAGATATGTGTATACATCTGTATATATACACACACAGAATTATATATATACATACACTGACATACTTCAAGCTGTCAGGATTTGTGAATCCCGCAATTTCAAAAATATTAAATTTACATGAAGATTTGTGAGACTTTAGAAGTTGTGCATTGACTTACAAGCAATGTAACTCAACAGAGTTGAGTCAAGTATGTTTGGAAGGGTAAGTTTAACTACAAACGGTAGGCATGTTTTCCATATAGTACTACAAGAGCAATTCTCAACTTACACTCAGCTACCAGACCAGAGTTCTTTCAAAAAAATGTTTTAAAAAAATTTCTGTCATTAACCGGTTCTTTGATTATTGCTTGCAGCTGTTAGTTGAAGTAGAAATACAAGAAATACTGAAAGAAAATAATTCTCGTAATTTATGCAGTTTAGCTAAGACTCTGAGCACTGGAAATCTCATGGAATATTACGCTTCTAGCCTTCCCAGACAATAGCATACCCTTAACTAACAGAATTTGGAGATGCTTGCTTTTTTCCAGCCATCCACTACTAATCTGAAAGATAAAACAAGCTCAAAAAAATTTTTTTCCTTACTTTAAGACAGCATATAGTTGACTATATCGATATATATCTCTCCCAGCCTTCCAAAAAAATCCACAGCTGGAAGCTGTTAAATGAACATATACCTATTGAGATCCTAATGGCAAGCATCATTTTCAGGCTAGTAGATAAACGCGACCTATCAACACACTTGACACTAGGAATGTGTACATTGGAATATGGATGTATTTAACACCATAGATGCTTCAAAAGTCGTGCTACTACAGAAGCCTGAAAGTGAAAGTGAGCTGAAGGCATAGAGGCATTCATCCAGCTGAGTGAAATGCGGAAAGGAATTATTAAAATCAGTCATTTTCATTAGGTTTTAAGAATAATGTAACTATAATTACTTGAGGTATATTTAGTAAATATATAAAGGTTTTTAGAAATTGAAGATTATAGTTTATTTATATTATTCGACATAAATTCTAGACGATACTTTGCTTGTTCCATGGTCCATAGGTATTTTCCTATTCTTTGCAGCTAACATTCTTACATTTTTTTTTATTCCAACTCATACAAATCTAATTTTCCCTACTCAAGTCTTCTAGTTTCTAATGAAAGTACTTCAAAACAGATGCTTTTTTCATCCATGCTACTAGAGTGTATTTAATTTGTTGCATAGAGCTTTCTAATTATATTTTGACAATCTGCCTTCGAATTTGTACATAACATTAATACTAATACCTAAAACACTATTATTAGATTTTGTTAGAAAAATACGGAACTTTTTAATCTACTTTTGTGAGAAAAAAATATTTCTGCTGCATTTAATTTTGGTATTAACAATATTTAAATTGTAATTAATACAACTGGGGAAAGACAATTATTTACAATAAGATCTTCTGGATAAACTTCAGAACATTGAAACAATCTATAAATTCCCCAATGGAAAAAAAAAAATTATTTTTCCTCTAGAATACTAAATTCTAGCATGACAGAATAAAGGGTTAGGTTTTGGTTGGTTTTTTTTTTTTAAGAAAGAGGATTTTAATATAAAGTTCTTAAATCTCTCTTGAAACTGTAATTTAATAATATCATGGAGCTGATGAACTTCAAAAAATTACAGTCATGCAAGAGTTCATCTTTAATTCTGCAGTGCCTTCTGTACCAACATATGTAAGGCTGATATTTTCTCATTAAGGCTAATCTGCATGGTTTTTTGCTTTTCTATAATATAAGCATCTACTTGTTTGGTCACAGCAGACGTGACCACTGATACAGGATTTTGGAGACCATCAGCAGAAAGCCCCTCCTGACTCACGCCGTGAAAAGGACCAGAAAAATATTAGCATATATATCTGAAGAGTGTATGCACCACAGGCACACAGGAGAGCTTTAGACAGACCAGTGGCAGAAGGGAAACCGAGGCAGCCATGGTGCTAGGTGTAACAGGAGGAGAGTAGTCTGCGGTGGCTGAGCAAGCCCGTGGGTTGTGCTGCACGCAACAGGTAACTGTGTTGTGGCAGGGCATGGTGGTGTCAGCTGAGCACTGCTGTAGGATTGTAGAGATCCCCCCAGACTTCCAAGGAGGTTCACCGCTCCTCCTTGGCGTACAGGCTGGCAGCACAGACGAAAACATACTTTTCAAGATCAAAAAATATTCCCACTCATATTTCTCTTCCTCCAATGTTTTCTTCTACAGTCCATGATTAACCCTGACAGAAGTAAATCTGGCCAGGGACATCAAGGGCAACAAGAAAAGATTCTGTAGGTACATCGGGGATAAAAGGAAGACTAGGGAGAATG
>NW_008794125.1:4739516-4760830 GCF_000699145.1 Aptenodytes forsteri | reverse complement strand
TAGAGGTCCCTTCCAACCAAACTATTCTATGATTCTATGATTCAGAATGTACTGTTTGATTAGGTCCTTTGTTGAAGCACTATAGTTATTTTGAGAAAATAATTACTCTAAAAATATTCAGGGCTGTGAGGAAGATGATGGGAATTCATCAATATTTTTAGAATACCAAAAATTCTGTTCCCAGTGGTTCTACGATATTTGACTAAAAGTATTTTTCTAATTTTTTCATACTTTCAAAAATAAGTTATTGTGTATAGTTTATTTACATGATTTATATAAATTAATCTACAGATCATAAATGGAAATACCAATGTACTAGTGATGACGCACAGACTACTCATTGGCTCATACATGACATATGACAAAGTTCATTGTATTTCTCAAATATTCAGGCAGGTAAGAAGTACCCAGGATCAACAACAGGAGGACATTCCAGTAAGTTATAAAGGATTTGAAATCACTGCTGTTAAAAATAGCTTTTAGGTCTAACTAGAACCACTGCGTAGCCAGCACTACAGACAGCTTAAAAGTGAAGATCTGGAATAAGTTTAAAGGAATTTGCACAACGAGTTGGAATATCTTATGGCATCCTTTATGGAAGTATAAGTGGAAACATTTTCAGCAGAAAAAAATTCATACCATCAGTTAAAATTTTGCTGCTGATATAAAATTAACAGTGTTGCAAGGCCTTGATCATGGGAACAGCTCTCCCGTGTCACAGGAAGTAGATGAAATGTTTAGAACCCTTCACTACTAGAACTGTATAAAATTGATATATCGTTACCAAGAACTTGAGTTTACAATGCATCACTCCCCAGTATAGATGGCTTTAGTACCTTTGCTCACAAACAAAAAGTTTCCAATTTACTATGCTGTTATTTATTCCCCAGGATTTTGGGGGATTTACAAAAGGGAAGAGGACAGAAGTTGCACCATAGTACTCTTACATTCCAGGGCAAAACCCCAGCAAGTTACTAAGTGAGACAAAGGGGAAAAACTGATTTCCTACTTTCACGCTGGGAATCCTAAAAACCACAGCTTCAGATAAAGCTCTTCAGACAGCTCCAAAGAGGACAGTGGTACTGAGTTCTACATAGAGTATAACTACCTCCATCATAACAAGAGGGTAGTCACGTAAGTGCCACATTTTCAGTGGCAGAAATGAATCAAGTCAATCTCCAGGGCTGGTCTATATTGGGTATTAGTGCACAGGTAGCTAAAATGAGAGTTTGTAATATAGGAGCTAAGGAAGTTACTACATACAAGGAGATTTAGTGAAGATTACTTCATTCGAATCTATTGTGCACTTAGCTTCCCAGGTAAAGCAGCTCTTCTTTATGCATAGTTACTCTATTGTGTTACCAATAAGAGCCTCTTATTGCTTTTGGCAGCTAAGTACCAGTTCATACGTTCTATAATACTATTTACCAAAAAACCCCCAAACAAACCCACAGGAAACAGTGAATAAAAGCTAAAAATATTTGTGTCCCATTTTGTCTATGTTATTATAAATTGTTATTTTATTACTCTAAGCTAAAAGCTGCATTATTTATTAAATTCGGTGATTGTTATTTCATTTTCCCTTTCTCCCAATACAGCTGGATGTTACATAGCTCAATTTTCTCTCGGTCATTCTGATCACTGTTTTTCTTTGTACGTTTTGCAACAACTATTATTCCTATACACTTAATTCCTCTTCCATATACAATGCATGAAGAAAACTATAAGGCTGCATCTCTCATGAACACATCAGGAGATTGGCTAGTGTATCAAAGATCCTCATAAACAATCCATGTCTGCTCTTGAGTTGCTGTTCTAAAAGTGTAATTTAATATCGGCCTTTCCAGACAGAAATAGCATTATCTTTGTTCTGGTCTGAAATATTGTTCTATGATGGGTTTTCAAAGCGTGTCACAGAAATGGATCAGAAACACCTAACTAAAAGGCCACTGTTGTACAACAATAGTGTATGTTAGCTTCTATTGTCCCATCTGACTAGGGAATTTAAAGAGAGTATCTTAAATACATAATGGTTGTTAAGTGTTCTATTAGCCCTTCATAATCTATAGTCAAACTACACGGCCTTACTATGCTTTTAAATAGGCTGTTAATTAAACAAAAAGTGCTTCTTGAGCACCTTCGGTTATTTGGGATCTTTCTATAAACGGAATAACACTCCTTCAGATGTTAACACAACCATTCGTGGACGGTTGTGTTGACACATTGAACGGTTTCATCCACTATTAACAAGGAATAAAGTAGCATCATCCAAAAAATACACACCTCCTTTCCTCCAATATGTTAAAAATACAAACAAAACCTATATTTAATTCCCTCAAAATTATATATGGAGTTTCACTTAAACAAGAGAATTGCATGGTAGGGAGGAGAATCTGAAGTAGTTGATGTCCAACTGTGAGTTCCGTAAGTCCAAATCACTACCTATATTACCTTCTGACAGCAAACCTGAAATACATTCAGTTATTGAATAACCTGTGTATACTTTCTCCTGGTAACGAGAATCTGTGCTCTATACATACACTTATACTTATGCAGTAAGTCCCTGACCCACATATAACCTCACATAGGTTATTAAAACTAGGGGGGGGGAAGACTGGGGTGATGGAGGTATGTGTCTCTAAGACATTTTATGGGATCTCTTTATTCAAAAATTCTATTTAAGATGCCAGTTTTCCTTCCACCACTTTTCTAAGCATAGTGCATGTTTCTGTATTATCACCTCTCTTAGAGTGTCACCAAAACACTCAGTGAACTTAGGCAATGACTCGGGGAACAGCAATGCATGTTACAACAAACGTAATTTGTAAGCCATCCTTCCAGTTGTTCTTTGCTGGTCATATCATTCCAGGCTTTTGGGAACCAGACGTCTCTCCCGTTACATACGTTCAGTGTCAAGTACACTAAGTCACATACCGGGGTTGGTAGGTGTTTATATCATGTAAGTAAAAATCAGATGAGCAACAAAGTCTGCAGCTCTGGTAAGAATCTTCTGTGCGATTCTCCTAATTCCCCTTCTCCTCACCTCTTCCTTCTGTAGTATATATAACTCATGACAAGGTAACAAGGATCTCTCCTACTCCAGGACCTGACGTACCATACACAACTGATCAAACTACTTACCAGTATGTACTGTGGTGTCTTAGACTGGGAAAGACCTTGTGGATAGCACAGGAGCCGGGAAGGGGCAAATTCTTCTAAGCTCTGCTCCCATGCCAACATCTTTTTCCTGCCTCACAACATGATGACTTGCTTTAAACCTTCACCCACTTCATCAGTGAAAAGTTGAAAGGTATATCCACTACTGATCCACCAAAATTCTCAGAGATTGCTTTATGAGGAATAGCTTGACAACGCAGCATGGAATAATCACTGGTTTTTAGTGGCAAATTTAGGCTGTGCCATGGTACTGTTGGTATGTGCCATAGTAATGCCAGCTTAAAAACACACACTGCGTGACTGACTTGTTTCTATTTTCATTAGCATGCCAACCTTACCATAGATGGACTGTAGTTCACAGGAAAAATGTATGTCATGTTTCCATTCACAATGTAAAACAGTTGCAATAAACCGCCCTTTCTAAATATAATTTAAAAATTATTAATCAGCCACAGACATTCCCTGTCGTGTTACCAAAATGAAACTATGTCACACAAACTCAACTGCTGCTTGTACCTAAATACATAACAAGCCTAGAGAATTTACCTGTAATTGTTAGTGAATTTTTATCATTGGCATCCAAGTGTAAATCCTTATTCACATACTGTCACCGAAAAATTTAAAACTGGAAATACACTATGTAATCATGTAAAAAATTGGAGTGGTACTGTCAGTATTGCCCATAACTGTAACTTTCCTACAAAATATGTTTCCTATATGATATATATACACACACACAAATTCAGGTGCACATAAATTGATATTTTTATCATTGGCATCCAAGTGTAAATCCTTATTCACATACTGTCACCGAAAAATTTAAAACTGGAAATACACTATGTAATCATGTAAAAAATTGGAGTGGTACTGTCAGTATTGCCCATAACTGTAACTTTCCTACAAAATATGTTTCCTATATGATATATATACACACACACAAATTCAGGTGCACATAAATTGATATTCAGTGATATTGACTGCCATTATCTCACACTGGGAGATGTGTCCCACTGAAGTTGTTCAGGACCTTTGAAAATCAAATCTTTATTCCTAATATTTCTAGGTCCTCCTAGCAGACTAAAAGGTATGTAAATGTTGGTTACTCTTGGTTCATTGTAACTTGATCTTGGTTGATTTGTAACTTTGAGAAACAAACATGAGAGAAATTCTGAAGTATAAATATTAACTCTGAGATGCTATTATACTATTCTTGAAATAGGACACTTGAGAATATAAAAAATACATTTATATCCTGCTGATAACTAAAATGGGTCACATTCACACACCTGCCTGATGAATAAAGACTGCTAAATGAATAGAATCACAGAATAAATGAAACTGGAGCCTTTCTGCTCAAACACGAACACTACAGTTTCACCATGGCCCTGGAGGGGTTACAAGTAGATGTGTTTATACTTTATCCTCTCATATTGTGTCAAGACACTATTTTCTGTGTAAATTACCTATTTCAGTAAATTGGTAAGACAGAGATGCAAATCTAATGCAATTAGATGCAGAGATGCAAATTACTAATCCCTCAGTTCTATTTGCTTACCCAATGGATGTTGATTTTAACTTAAAAATAAAATTCCACTCTGAGTGACAAGCTGAGAATATAAAAGAGCAAAAATTGAATCATCATACATAATCCTGGCTTTAGGTAGTTTATTTCTTCCCCAGCCCATTCAGATTCCAGAATTTCAGGAGCATGAAAAAACATTACAAAAATGGTAATGCAATGTTTCCAAATTTTCCAAAACACTCACTTTTACTAGCAGCAGTTCTATGCTTGGAGATTTCCCCCAAAACAATTTTCACAAAAAAAAAAATCTGACAGTGCCAAACTGACAGAGATTGTGCACCATTGTAAAGCACAGCCTCATCTCAGCTACCTCCACAAATGAGTAAATGAATGAAAACTAGTATTTTCAAATTTACTCTCAATAAGTATTATAAAATGCAATTACAATGCAAATGTATTGGGCGTTCTGTCATCTAATGTCCAAAATGGGGAAAAAATGCAGAAGATGAAATAGAAAACATTAGCTATATGTTTGGAATACAATTCAACATAAACAGCTTTAGCATCAATTTACAGATGTAATCATGGTTTAACACACAGCAGAGTTGTTCTCCATTCCACTTAACTGTATTAACTTTACATTTCATATATTACTTTATTACTTTACATTTCAAAATAGTTTGTCTGCCTGACTGTCCATCCTAACGCATGGATCTTCCTAACTTTGTTATTCTAATCAGAGGAATTTAATCCTCTGCATAACTGCTATTAACTTATCTAGCATTGCAAATAACCCACCCAGTCCTGAACAAACAAGTGTTTTAGTGATGACCTTGTAGTTTTTCTTAAATTTTCCTCTGAGACTCTTAAGCCATTGCTTTTTACATATATCCATAGCTGGTATTTGAATTACAGTCTCAGTTTTATTCTAGCAGACAACCACCGTGAATATTGTAGCCTAGACCTCAGGTCCAGACAGTGCACACCCAGGCTGACCTCTATTGTCAAGTCATTGGTGAGACAGTAGCAGTAGCTATAAACCAGCTGGTTTTATATCCGGCCTCTAAACCTACATCATGCACAGTCTGAAAAGTTTACTCTGGACCAGGTTTAGTCTTGTCCCCTGAAGCAGACAACCCCACCACACTTGGTTCAAAGCTGTCCAAAAGCCAACCTGCGTGACATATGACAGTCAGTGTGCACATGGAGCCTCCAGTACAGCTCCCAGTGCAGTTTCTTGCAAACAGAATCTATTTCACGTGTACTAAATCTGCTCTGCAAACCCCAAGCCACCATGTGGCAAGTGAGGATAATTTTCAGATTTACTTAAAAACCATGCTAATGCTGCAAACTAATGTATTAACAAGAGGAGGCCAGCGAGACAGTTGTGGAAAAAAAAAAATCTCAGTATAATGTTTATAATTAGAGAGTTTTAGGCTGCCACCATATATATTTAATTTATTTTTGGGCCATCACTAATCAGGAAGCCATAGAACACATTTTCACTAACCACCAGAATGACATTTAAATAAGAGAAGTCCAAGCATTATTTTTCCTCAAAAGATTCTCTTCATGAGTAAAGCACAGTACTTAAGTTCTTTTTAGCCCTTTAAAAATTGATCAATTATATCCACGATAAAAAAGATTTGAATAAACATACAAGAAGTTAGAAGCAATGTAATAACAAAGAAAGGACAGTACAGCTCCTGCTTGATCAGAACGCTTTCTTTCGTTTTATTAAAGTAACATTTAAACAAACAAGGCAAACTGCATACTAGGTGAAATTAGGACAAACATGGAAACATGGCCAGCAGATCAAGAGCTGCTGTTATTCCCCCGACACACCCAGACTTGGTGCCAGCAAGACTGCACCTGGAATACTGCATCCAGTTTTTAAACCCACTGCCAATGTGGAGAAACTGGAGAGGATATGTTGGAGGGAAACCAAGATGGGCAGGGGTCTAGAGCTCATGTCTTGTGAAGAGAGACTGAGGGAACTGAACTTGATTAGTCTGGCAAAGAGGAAGTTAAAAGGCACTCTAATAGCTTTCCCTACTTGAAGGGAAGTTACAAAGATGGTGGAGACAAATTCTCATCGGAATGGTAACAGATGATAATACAAAAGGTCAATGGCCACCAACCGTAGCTTGGGAGGTTTAGGTTGGATGTTAAGAAAATGTTTTTCACTAGGAGGGCAGTGCAGCGCTGGAAAAGGTTACCCAGAGAAGATCGTAAATCTCTGTCTTTGTAAATGTATACAAATTCATGGCTCACCTGATCTAGCACTCGTGTTAGTCCTGATTCAAAACGAAAGTTGACTGCATGACCTCCAGAAGTCAGTCCCAACCCACATTTCTATGATTTTGTTAAGAAGTGTCAAAAATCTTACTCCATGGGTGTGAAATGTCCAGGTTAGAGTATGATCACCACTGCATTCCACAATGATTATGCTAGATCTGTGTGTGGGCTGCTCAAATGTATTATACCAGATCACTGGGGAAAAGAGAAAGACTACAGAAGAATGTTCCTTCAAACAAAAGCAGCCTTAAACTAAAAAAAGGTATGTATCTGAGATGAACGGGACTACTTGAGTAGTTGGCAACTTGGCTGAACAGATCATTTGACTACAAAACTAAAGGTCAAGATGTAATCTGAACACTTTAAGTTGGTGGCCATTGACTGTAATGCAAGAATGTGACCTTCATATTGCCCCTATAGTCTCAACCATCTTGCTGTCATTTGGGTGGCATTTTGACATGTTGGATATAATTAAAAAAATAAAATTTTCAAAATCATCAAAAGCGTGTGCCTAAGGTAAAGTACAAGAAGACAGCAAGCATGATACTCTTCTCACAGGTGTTATCCTAGTTTCCAACCATTTGCGGCTCAAGGACTTTCTAAGCCCAAAGCAGCTTCTGTGTATTTAATAATGGCCAGCGGATTTCCCTCCCATGAGCTAACCATAACATACTTTTAACACTATTACTTTTAACATTATTCATCATAATCCAGTATCAAATGATTCCTCTATACCAGACTGTGGTCAGAATTCCCAAACTTTTATACCGAAGAAGCAGGAACTCCCTTCTTAACCATCCTCTATCTTCTGGTATAAAGCTCTATCTACAGTTCAAGATTTACCATGAAACAATCAAGTGTATGGAATTTCTTTTAGAGCTTACATAGGAACAGTATCAAAGCCTAAGTGTATACTGTGTTATTAAATATACATCTGAACAGAAGAAACATCTTTAAAAGGGTAATACTGACAGTATTGGTGATTTTCTCTTTAAAATGTGCAGACTTCGATACAATGATAAATACAGGTCGATTAACCTTGCTCCAGATTTAAATGTATAACCAATTAACTAAATTAATCTTTCAAAAAATAACAGTCATTGGCATTATTCTTTGAATAATCCTTGTTTAGTTTCCATGATGGTACACATTTTAATGAAAAACTCATTATAATGTAGCATAAGGCATAATTAACTCTGGAAGATTTTTTTTGAGTAAATAGCTAGTACAGATGCTGAATTCCATTTTTCTACTGGCTTTATTAATCTTTCATAAATCAGTATTTCCACTATAATGGCTTGTAATAGTTCCACAGAAGTTTTAGAAATGCATTAGCTGTCATCAGTGGTGTTAATCTAACTAGGATGTCATCATTTGTATGATGGTACTTTAACATTATGATTTTTGAAACAACAGTTACAGCTTTAGCTTTGTTTTATGCTTTGAAAGGAGCATCTAGATATAACAGATGGAATATTAAACAATAATTATTTAATTTTTCTGTAGTTGGAAAATTACTTAAACTGTTTAGCTACCAATATTGAGAATACGTTTATTCAGGAAAATCTGCTTAGTCAATGGCTAAGTTCAAATCTAAGTGTATGTAGTCAAATTGTAAAATGAATTAATCTATATAGTGACAGACAGCCAATTTTCACCAAAATTATGCTTTACAGATATGGTACAGTGAACTTTTACCCTAGGATTAGAATTGCTGTACAAGCATATAATTCAGCTTCACAAACTCCAAACACCTTCACTGAGAAGTGTTTCTAAGGTATTTGCTGAGCTTACGCAAGAGTCATTTAAATTCAAAGAGAAACACTGCAAAGATGAAATGAATCCCAGGTGCTCTTACACTCCAGAAATAGATGCTTTAAGACATGAACAAAGAGAATTAGCGTTAGCAAACATACAGGAATCCTCTCATCCCCTGGATTCCTCTTATTTAAGCGCGTGTTTATATATATATAGTACTAAGGTATTTCTTCACTTCTTAATTATATATAAAATTATATTTCAAAGTTTTAAACAAACTTGTGAAAGGAAGTTTGTTACAAAATCTGCTTCTTGGAGGATAACTGCTAGCTTCAAAATCCACAGCATGCTACAAAGCCCCAGGCATCTAAAACTTCTCTGTCTTTCTTGGGCATATAAAATGGTCAAAACCACAAGCTCTTCCCCTTTCTTTCATTTTAACTGATGGGGAAAGTTTTCCAAGCCACCTTGGAATGATAACTACTAACTGCCCAAGAAACTGGGTGCCTACAATAGTCCTCTCTGGGTTAAGACTATTTATGAAGTGAATACAACTACTCAGCTACATAGGATGACTCTTGAAACTAGCTTCTGAAAAACTTGTAGCACTTTGTGACTATTCAGGAAAAACAATACGTAATTAGTCGCTTAAGTAAAAGGAGAATGGGATCTCTACTACTTGTCTTTGAGCTGTGCTCCACAACTTGTTCTAAAGGTTCTTCTTCACTAGTCTTAAGTCCTTTCTTTCTCCACTGCCAACTTAAATTTTGAAATTTTTGAAATTTGTTTGTTGGTTATGACCAGACAAGAATATTTTCTCACGTGGATCACTCTGAATTCAACTGTTCTCTGAAAGAAGATTCCCTAGACTCCCAGGTAATTTCTGTAACATCTTTTCCCCTGCCTTGCATACTGGAACTGCCAAAAAGAAGCCGCTCCAACAGGTATGCGCCCTAAAATATATTTTCTGCCACTTACAAGAACAAAGTCTTTTAAAATGGCCTTACTGTGTCTCAAGCTATCTGCTTTAAAGGACTGATCTGTTGTAGTAATATGGGTGCAACAATATTCTATATTCCATTAAGAAGAGTGCAAGAGATTGCTCAAAAATTCATCATTCCAAAAAACAAAAGAGGAAAAAAAAAAAGAATGATCTGCAATAACTGAAAGGAACAACATGGAACTTCGCTTTCAGACTTCCCGAGGCTGAAAGGAAGGCTAGGTAATACAGATAAAATATACACCATATAAAAGCAAATAAACAGGTAAAAATGATATTATAACAAACCACAGAAACAAAGAATGTAACAACTTACGGTAAGAAAGTACCAGAGTACTCCTAGTAAAGAAACCAAACTGCAAATCTGTATTTTGCCAGCCATAGATGAGTGTATGGGGGAAGATAACAGACTCTAGCTTAACGTAGCAAAATTATGGGTCACTATGGGATGGATTTAAAATTGGATGGATATAGAAATAAATGAAAAAATTGTCCCAGTTTACATGAAGAATTTGTGAGACAAATCACACAGTGCTTCTTACAAATTTCCTCATTAGGACCTGCCCGAGAACTTGATAAATAGTTTACTGGAAAAGGTAAGCTGAAATGGAAATGATAACTTCATTAAACATTTCTTTCTCATAAGCAGGAAAAGCACCTTAAGTAGTATCCTTTTAGTTACTAGAAGGAGACTATGAGGACATAAGTCAATTATTTTTTAAAAATTACCTATCAATTATGATACATGGAAAAGTGGAATTCTGTGAAACGCTGAAAATGATAAATTGAAAAAGTCACTGTCCTTTTGTTTTCTATGAAATGTCATTTTAGGACTTCCCAGCGGACCTGTGGGACGGGCAGGAGGTGTGCCAGTTAGCCAGCTCACCAGCACGTCCGCAGTCGGCAGCTGTTAGGGAGACTTGCTAGGCCTCGGAATTACAACAGCAGTCTTCAAATCGCGCTTCATGAACGTGTCACTGGAAATCCATATTAATGCTACCACGTGACCTAAATAGCCATCTTTATGGAGCGTTCTAACTTACTACAGCATGAGCATTTCAAAGTCAGAAAAACAGTCTTAGAAAGGCTACTCAGGAAGAAAAATCTATAGTGTTTTGTAAATATATAGTATTTTCCAGTCCCCAAGTAATACTTTACTGACATTGTGTCTGTTGTGCATCTGCTATGTATCTTATAGTCTCCATCTTTAGCTGTCATGCGTTTCCTCAATAAAGGATTTCTTTTACGGAAGTGTACACTCAGAAAAAAAGCAGAGCTATAACAATCATGTCACTGGTCCTACTGTTTACCATTATCTCCAAGGTTTTAGGGTTGATTTACATTGCGTTCCTCCCTATTTGACTTTAATTGTCTGCTTCAAGTTGTCAGGACATAACTATATCTTAGATTTGCATTGCATTAGGGGATCTTTTCCTTTCTCTATTGATCTTGTCTTATGGAGTAATTTAACTCAATTCTAATTTTCTTTTGCATGCGGGGTGCTCTGTATCCAAGGAAGTGAGTTATGTGTATTCAAGTGGTGCATCTTATGAATCTTGTTAAGCTTTACCGCCTTATAGCCCGCACTGATGGAATATTTAATCACAGAAATGAGTTGGCAGATATGATGTACAATACGGTTAAGCCTTGCGGCGTGTGTCTTCACCAGCAATTGAGAAACGGGTGAATTTGCCATTCATCAGTGCCATCCTGACAGCTTTGTATAACCTTCTGGTTTTTTACTTATTTATGAAGATTAAAGATACTTTAAATCAACAGTTTCTCTGCAAATGTATCATCTTTATTTCAGAAGTGGCCAAATTTTTCATCATTTATTAGGAGCTAAAGGAACGTCTTGCACTGACTATGAAAGAGTTGGTACAATTTTAACAGGACAGTTGGAGACAATAATTAAGCCAAATAACTAGAACTTTGACTGTCTTAAAAATCACATTTCTAATTCTATAATCTTCAAAAGTGCAATTGCTTCTTCTCCAAGAAAGGTGGTGGCAGGGAACCCAAAAGGAAAGATATGTCGCAGTATTCTATTACGGCATGCAAGAACTGCATTGCTCTTTCACTGTTTCATTTTCTAACGAGTTTAAGAGATCTGCACAGAGCTCTCTTTTTTAACTAAATTGCTTAAAAGAAAGTTTAAATGTCTGAGAAAAAAAAATATCTTTTAGTCAATACAGAAAATATGCTTTTGATATGCATTTTAAAAAACACCCAAAAGTGCCTGCATGTATAAACAGAGAAAAAATCTGAAATTCATGAAGTATCTTGGTAGAACTTTCTGCATAGGTGTGGTGGAGTGCATGTCATAATTCATGAAATTAAATTAATACTCTTCTAATGGTAATTAAAGATTCTCATTAAGAAGGGCAAACACCTCCCTTGTGTTGGCAATAAAAATGCACTTGGGACTTTAGGAGGGTATAAAAAAAAAAATCAATAACCTGCCATTTTATAATTAAAAGACAAAATAAATGTTAGGGAAAAGTCCAGGAAATTAGGAAAATTACCTTCAGGAGAGATTGAAAATATTGATTTTAATTTACAAACTATGTGAACTCTTCATGCCCTAGTTCATGAGACAATTATAAGTCAGATTGTTAATTCTGCATACGTATTAGAAAATTGATTACTGTACTATGGGAATATTATTATATTTGTCATTAACACAAAGTCATTTATATAAAATGACTAATAACTCTGACTTTCTAATTTATGCAGGTTCAGGGTTGGTTCACTAACTACTCAAATGAGATCAATGTTAAATTCCTGTTTTCAATGTAGGCATACATCAAGGAAGGAAATAAATTCTGCCTACACTAAATATTGCAATTCCATGAATGCCAAGTTAGTATTTTTATTATACTGTGCCACTTTTACCCTAATTGGAACATTTTTATCTATCTTAGTAGATGGAACTGGGTGTATTAGAGGCAGCTTTTTAAAAATAAATCTCTGTTTGTAACGGTAGTCCTATTTAATAATTTTTATCTCTTCAAGTCCCTTGAACTAACGAAAGTTTTTCAGCTTTGTCTAGTGGAGGCTTGAATATCTCCATGAATGGAGATTCCCCAGCTTCTGAGGGCAACCTCCCATGCTTAACCACCATCTGTGAAAAATGCTTTCCTAATATCTGTTCTTTACTTGCTCTAAAGAATGTATTCTACAATTACCTCTTTATTCTCAATTACCTAAGTGTGTGACAATGGACAAATATTTTTGTTTCTTAAAACATGATTAGGTATCTGTATCCAGTACACACACACCCAGGCAACTGAAAAACAGATCCAAATGGAAAACTGAAAAATTCTGTTTCCCGTGAAAGTCATGGAAGACATATATGATTTTGGAACCTAAGAAAGGACGGCAACTTTATTACCTATTAGAAACATTTGGATTTACAGTGGTTATTTCTGTCTTAGATGTAAATTATTAGCTTTCAAAAAATGGCTTTTTTGGACTTGCTAGTGATTATGTTTATGGGCAGGATTCAAATTCCTCTGAAATCAACTGCGTTTTGGAGTACAACCATGCTTGTTTTCAGTACTGTTGCTAAAGCACATTTAGAAACTATTGTTAGCCGTGACTGACTTCCAGCAGAAAAAGACTGTATCTCATTAACTCCAAATTGTAACCAGGATCAGAATTCGGTCTCAGTGAAGGCTCAAGTCATAATATAGATTTAAAATACAAAAAATTTAAGAAACTGAATAATACACAAAATATAGATTTATAGATAGATTTTTTATTGTTGTTGCTCACCAGGCTTAAATAATTCCTGGAGGAAAGTGACTGTACTGAAATATAAAATAAAATAAAACATAAATAAAATATAAATAAAATAAAATCTCATGTAAGACTTGGATATTGCAGTGTATTTCATGTGTTACTATCTACTTTCCAATAAAAAGGTATTCATGTATCTTCTATATAAACTTTAGTATGCCCAGGTAACTTAAAATCCTGCATCACAAATCTGTAAATGACTTGCAGATAACGTGAATCAAACAAAGAAACCAAACCTCACACCAAACGCATATTCTGTACTTTTGCATGTTTTAAAGAATGCTAAAATAAAATATGGCATGGACAACTATAGCGTAATCCTTACCTGCATAGAATTCTGGACTATAAACTGCACCAACAACTGGATTTAATTTCCAGCCTGCAGCAAACAAAAACATAACGGAGTTAATATTGCAATCAGTAATGATAATAATTATTTTTTAATTTTATTTTTATATAGAGATATACAGATAAAATGGCTTCAAAAAAGGTCATTTTAATGAAAGTTTTATAGGCATCTTAGATTACTGATCTTTAATATCAGACTCTGAAGTATGGAAATAAGTAATGAAACAAGGCATTCTCCGGACATGTGGTACTGGAGTAAATTATCAGGTGAATTACCTTGGCTGCAATGCACAGTTGCCATGGACTTATTCCCTTAAATTATGGAATTAAGTCAGAACTAGTTCAGGTATCCCTGTATCGTGTAGTACCAGAGTAGATCAGTTCTTTTTCATTGCTTTAACTCTCTGGTTACAAGCCAGAGAGGCCAAAACAGTCCATTTGCTGGACATAAATGTTTCGGATAAGCATGTGTTAGTGTAGCTTACAAGGCAATCAAATAATCTGAGCATTTTGATTCTACCCTGGGAAAAATGAAAGCGTAGACACTGTATGGAAATGTCTATTGTGACATGAGAGAGATTTGCGCACTGTGGGATCCCAATCAAATGCCAGAGCCTTTTTTTCCATTTGCATTTGTACATCAGACTGTCTGCACTGAAACAGGACAACTACAGGCATGTACCGAAAGTGACTGTACCGCCTGCGTTTACAGCTGATAAATGCTGTTAGCATACTGCTGTAAAGGAGCTGGCATGTAAGGAAACGCTGCAGTCACATTCTGCAAAGCTCTTAAGCAGTACAAATGCAGCCACTGCCTTTGTCTTAAATAATCACCCTCCTCCCACAGCTGGCATAAAACCAAAGCACAGTACCAACAGATATTCTGCAGTGTGTGTTCTGGCCAAACTCCAAATAATTGCTGTTGTGTCCTTACACCCGATGCGGCAGTTCCAGGTAAGCCCGGAGTGCGCAGGCTCGCTGCAGAAGCAGGGCCTGTGTTCAAAGCATATGTAATGCTAAAGACAGCCATGCTGAAGGAACTGAAGGGGAAGGGGTAAGAGAACAGCAGGAGAAAACACTGGCAAACTCATGAGTGTCCTCAGCTGTGGTAAAGTGCCAATTATTGTGTTTTGCTCAGCCACAGGTAGATCCACTCCCAGTTAACTCCAAACTCCACACAACATCCCCCCACCCACACTCATGGGGTTTTTTTGTTTTGGTTTGTTTTTTTTTTTAAGTGTTTGAACAATTATTTGAACTACTGGGACTGAAAAAATTAGAGGTTTTCCAAAAGCACGCTTGAATCAGAGGAGTGGGAAGCACCATTTGTAAAATGGGAATAATGAAAAAACCTGAGCAAAAGCATCTTGTGAACTCCAGAACTATGGTACTTTAAATAGATCCTATAACTATGCTGCTGGAAACAGAATACAATCAAGACAGGGACAACAAGGCTTTTCAAAATCAGAAGAGCCAAGATTAGAAGAATTTAAATGCAAACTGTATTGAGGCTTGTTTCTGCCTTGGCCATATCATGTAATGCAAAAGCACAGTAGAAGGTCATAAAACCATAATGCATTACGAGACTGAAAAAGTGTAACACAAAATCTCAATAACAACACAAAAGAAAACTATTCCTACCCTTTAAAAATACTGCTATCTCTATCTGATGCACAGTAACTATTTACCAGTAATAAACTGTTCAGTAACAGAGGTGAGGGGTGTTTTTGAAAATGCAACTCATTAATAAGTTCAAACAGAGCAAAGAGCGGTGCTGCATGCAATCGCTCTGCAGAAGTAATTGCAGTTGCTATACGCACCTAAAAGACAATTATGGAAGCTGAAAAATGGCCAACCAAGAAGGGTTAAAATGACTTTCGTCCTGAAAAGATCACAGGATTTTTACCTGACCCTTCAGTTTTACATACTACAGGACTGTATCCAGGAATGTCATGGTATAACAAATACTCTTGGGCAAATTTTGTGTGATAGAAAATCATCCAAATTTTGAGACTTTCAGTAAAAATATAACTTTTTATAGCTTAGGGAATATTTACTATTTCAAATTCATTACTTCCTCAAAAGACCACTGATCAATGCCATCCAAAATGAAAGACTGGACTGAATTTCAGATCTGTCAGCTTTTGCTGTCAAAGAAGCTGACAGACACCTCTCAGCTTCTAAGTTACACTAAGAGCGCCACAATTTAAGAAAGAAACACTCTCGGAAGATGCACATTGCTCTTCACAGCTGAAAGCCACTCATCTTTCAGTTCCTTACCCCTTTCACAGTGATGGCTGTCTCATCTAACTTTTTGAAGCTTATACAGGGAAATACTTCATTCATCATGAAAGTAACAGTAATTAAACTTAACTTTATCTTGTCAGCTAGCAATGTGCTGGCCCATAGCTGTGTGGGTAATCAACTGTGATAGGAGTTGATGTATCTGAGCGAGCAACTGCCAAGTAACCCTACTTCAGCAGCTGGAGGAGGCACATTCTCTGCAGTGGGTGTAATTTTTTGCATTTTTCTTACTGTCACAATATTAATCTCCTCCTCAAGTTGAAACTGTAAAAGCTCAAAACTTAAAAACCGAACAAGGAAACAAACAACCCCTCTGCCTGCCCCAAAACCCCACCCCATAGTCATCGAAAGAAATACAGGCGAAGTGTGCTAAAGGGAAGGAAATAGTCAGGCTGCCCAGTGTAACAAGCTTTGGCAGAAAGTGGGGCACAGCAATGCAGAGAGGATTATTTTCACTTCATAGGCCAGACTTCAGGCACCCGTGGCCGGAGGAATGCTTTGGCGGGAAAGAAGCCCTGTCACAGCGTTTGCTTTCCTCCTGTTTGCAAACAGAGGGCAGGAAAGGGGAGCGGGAGGGAATTTAACTGTGGTAACAGTCACCAGCTGTGCATTTGAATCTAAGTTTAGATCAGCTGAAGGCTCAAATTCAAGGCACCGCAAGTATAAACTTTAAAACATATGTATCCCTCTACTGATCTCTGTTTCATGTTCCTCATTCATTGCTGTGGTTCTCTGAATCTACTTGTTGCACGTAAGTCTCTATTTCCTACAACACTTGGATGAGCATCCTGAATTGCAATATGGGCATCAGAAGAAAGAATAACTGTGAACAGGGTAGGTTGGAACTCTAAAAATGTCTCCGAAATATTTTTGCCAACAAGTAGAACTCCTGACACTGAATTTATTTGCAAAGAAAAGGCAGTTCTATCTCCAAAGCACATGAGGTCAGCCATCAAAATCATCCTGTCTGATAACAAACCTGCACAAAAAAAAGCTCTCCTAGCAACTGAGCATTTATTAACTGCTCATTTCAGGAATCGTCAAAAGTCACTGGAAAGCATACTCATTCCAAAAACCATCTAGGACACAAAAGCAAAAAACTTATTTCAATTAAGCTGCATATATTAAAAAAAGTCTAGGTTTTTGTGCTTTAAGATCTACTGACTTTTGCAATCATATTTACAACATGAGCCCTGTTATCAGACAACCGGCAGTATTCGGGAATGAAAGACAAAACAGAGTGTATCTTATTTTTAAATTACAATAAATATTAGTGTCTGATGTTTCCATATAATACAACATGTGCCCCAATTACGTTTTGAATACCTGCCAGTAACATGTCAGTCACCACATACTCTTTGAAAAATAAAGCCACACGTTAAAAAAGAAGTTGGTCTGAAGAGATAGGCACGTGCAGACAAAAAGTTTCTGGCTATCTGCGTCAGAAGCATCTTGCAAATGTTAATATGCTTGTAGAAGAAACTAGCCTTATATTTTATTTAGAAGATGAGACCTTTACTTTAGACAACAATAATCTTTAATAATCAGCTATAGCACTGGTTAATTCCTGACAAAATGATAAAGAACTAGCATCATATAACGTCAGGATGACTGGTAACAGAAGCACTGATTAGACTAAACGAAGGACCTTGCACGTCTACACTTCATTCCTTGACGCTTGTAATGATTACGCAAGAACATGATTCTCCTTGTGTTTACTTCAGGGGATCTCAGACAGTTTAAAAAAAAGTAAAAAAAAAAAGAAATCAAAATGTATGAACTACAGCTAGAGTTTGCCTTGGTGTGCAAAAGAACATCCTGCATGTACTGGATGTACATCCATGCACACCTTGGATGTATGGATTCACAAACATAAATGCTAATTGTTATGCACTAAACAGGATGCTTCATACTTTTGGTGGGATCTAGTCCAGATGGAAGAGGGTGGAAAATGACAGACACAAAACACTTCAAGTGGGAAACACTTAACAGCAGATTTTCATCATTCTGGTTTTGGATATTAATAAATGCTAATGCATGACCTAAGTAGTCCTGCAGTGTAGGACGCAGAGGTGAACCTCCTCTAAAACCAGATTTGTAAAAATCTCACATCTTTATTTCCAGCATTCCCTTTCTTCAGCACTGGTTGTGCTGATATGTAATGTGTTATTTGCTAATTAACAGTTTTGTAGCCTTAGGATAATATGAATACAAAATATACATCATCATTTATAACAAAACTACTTTTATCCTTTTATCATTACAATATAGCAGACAAAGGTCATAGTATCATATGCATATAGTTAATTTAGCTCCTTATTGCAACAAACTCGTTATGTGATCCATTCAAGCTTCGTGTCTCTTCATCATCATTTATAACAAAACTACTTTTATCCTTTTATCATTACAATATAGCAGACAAAGGTCATAGTATCATATGCATATAGTTAATTTAGCTCCTTATTGCAACAAACTCTTGTTATGTGATCCATTCAAGCTTTGTGTCTCTTTTGCTAGATTCACTGAGATATTTTAAAGCCAGTAAAAATGAAGGAGATTTTCCCATCTGCATCATTTGCCAAGTTCCACATTTACATACAAAACGAGGAAGAAAACAGTTTCTGAGAAAGCACGGGGAATTTCAGACTCTTCTTCTCCAGATCATTTCAACTAGCTGAATTATCACGTCAAATGAAAACCATCACTATATTTTATTTTTACTGTGGTAGGAAAAAATTATGACTCTTTCATTAAAAAATAAAGCCACTGTTTGCTCTGGGTTTTAGCAAAACCTCACTAATGAGACCTCGGATATGGAAAATAAGATGCATTATATTTTGAAATGGAAAAGAGTCTAATCTACCTTACTGATGTGTGTGCAGATTTCATCTGCTTTCTACTGGATGGGAAAAACTAAATTAAATTGAAAAGCAAATAATTATAACTACGCAGTCTAGTAAAACTGGAAAATGTAACTGCAATTAACTTCAATTGATGTATTATCGTTTGATGTTGTTGAGTTAGGAACTTGCTTAGAATTTTCTGAACTAGCAAATGCAAACAACTCAAGCACATGATCAAACACTGCTAAAGGAAACATTTTTAAAATGTATCGCTTCCAAACCCCTCAAATATCTATGGATTATTCTTCTATCATTAATGTACAGCATTATACCAACTTAGGTCAGTATTAGAATGAATTTTTTTAGATAGCTTGGAATTTACATTTTTCCAGGGGAAAAAAGCTGGAAGCAGCACCCAATTACAGTTTGCCCTTTACTTCTAACAAATCGTGGAAAGAAGACACAGAAAATTATCTTTAACTAGATGCGTGTCTTGGTACTAAAAAGTATGTCATGCCTGACAGAGACATCCTTCTTACTGATGTCCCTACCTCCATCATCCAAGCAAAATTGAATCCTCCGATTAGTTCATTCTTCGCAACATTAACACTGCACAAAACTAGAAGAGAGCAACGCTTTCCTATCAGCTATATTTTCCTATACAAAAGCCACTGTAGTTAAACACTCAGATTCCAATCAGCCAAAATGATGCATGCTATGCCCACGTGGCTGTGAATTAGCTGAACAGATGGAATTTATGCCCAGCCATATCATGTTTTAGGTCCCTAGACAAAGCCTGAGCCCATGGAGATGCAGACTATGACACTTCATGAGTAGATGAGTCCACCCATTCAGCAGAAGAGTGAGGTTTCACATGCATGGACATGAAAACAAAGCACTGAGATCTCATGCACTTACCATTCGTGTAAGGGTTGACGGTCTTTTTATTTGTCATTACACGTGCTGTTGCATTATTTACCTAAGCACATAGAACACTGGATTAGAAAGGGTTACAGGGAGGGTCCATGTTACTATTAGATGCATGCATTATTACTGCTATTAGTCGTGTAAAAATAAAATGCAATTTAATTTATAGAAGGCAACAGGTGCATAACAAAATCATACTATTTATAATTACATTTACTTTCATAACCATTTTAACTTACAAATCATTTCAATAAAGCAACATCATATCATTTAAACTTTAATAAAAAGACATTAAAAGCAAATTAAAAGGTACTGCATAATTTAAGACTTAAGAGCATGCTTGTATTCCATGGTAACACTGATACAATAAATACTCAAAACAGAAAAAAAGATTATATGAAGGAACATGCAGTGGAGTAGAAGGGAAAGAGACAAGGTACAAGGAAACAAAGAAAATGTCAAAAAAAGGGACAAACGATTTTAGCAGTGTGCAACATAACCCTTTAGAAGAGAAGTACCATTGGAAAAGCAACATCTAGCATTCAACACTTGGAACAAGAGCCTTTTTCATTGCAAGAATTAACAAAATCATTCAAGCTTTAAAATCACAGCTAACAAAAGGATAAAAAGAGGGTGCATTATTTAACACAATATGGAGTTAACAATCTGAGTAAGATGTGCACGAAGTCATATCCTCAATCCAATCAGTGCCTCCCAGGCTTGCTTAAAACGTACACTCAATTACAGGCGTACCAATATAGAAAAAAATGTAGCATCAAGAAAACTTAATACAACAAGTCAAAAAAATTCACGTGGTATATCAGCGCTAAATACGTGAAACGGCAGATGGACTTCTCCACTTACCATTCAGCACCATCGCCAGCATGGGTATGTATACAGTTACCATGGTTACTGAGAGTTTGGTGAGGGCCCTAAGCGCTACCGTCGAAGGGGGAAAATGAAAAGGCAAAATATGCAACATCTTACTCAAAAGACGACAGCATTTTCAATTGGTATTTTTTTTATTCTAACAAATACGACTGAGGCAGTATTGAAGGGGATCCAGTGGTACTAAAATGCATTTGCGTTGTCTTTTTAATAGATATGAATGGCACAGGCCATCCAGCCAAAGTAGCCTGATGGTTTCATTAAAAAATTAAATGTTAAAATTGGTCAGACTCTAGTCTGGCTTTTTTAGTTTTTCTTGTACATCTTTTGGATGCTTCTTTCCCAATCTGAATTTTTTGAAAGCCACTGTGGATCCCGCATCAACCCTGCAGCAAAAAAAAAGAACAAAAAAAAAAAAACCAAACCAAACAAACCAAAAAAAACACAA
>NW_008794125.1:4735571-4739389 GCF_000699145.1 Aptenodytes forsteri | reverse complement strand
TTTCATTTTTTTTCAGTTCTGTCATCCACCTTTCAGCAATAATGATAATAATAATAATAATTACAAAAGAAATAATAATAAAAAACCCAAGTAAGGCCAGATTCTCTCTCTTTATATATAAATATATATATATAAACAATGGGAAGGGGAAAGGGGAGCACACAGAAGACACCAATGATGCATCTGAAACAACAAATGAGAGTGAAGCAGACATTTATAAAAAAGATGAAAAGGAAAATATTTTGAACATGCACCTCGATTTTACGGCCCTCTACCACGGTGCCGTGTAATTTCTCCCTCGCCCTGTCCGCATCAGCACTATTTTCGAAAGTTACGAAACCAAATCCCTGCATGCAGGAGGGAGAAGGGGGGAAAACAACATGCACATTATTATTTCAGTCAATGACCACTTGTTTGCTTATGTTCTCTCTCTTTAATTTAATATTTTCTTGTCCTTGCTTCATTTCTGTAACATGCAAATTAGAAAAATTATAATTGTATTGAGATGTGCAATAAATAAGCGACAAATGTGAACAAATTTTTTCTGTCATCAGTTAGATAATACCCTCTGAGAAATTCAAAGAATGATACCAAAAATACCTTTCTACATGTCACTACACAGGAAAATAAATCTAACAATAAGAAAATGAAATTAAAATAAATTACAGTGTCTTCACATAGAAAAAAATGAACTAATGAGAAAAGAAAATGAACCACATTTTAATGACATGCAGATCTCTCAACGAAATAAAAAACATGTGCACAAAATTCAACAGTGAATGTCAATATACTCTAAAACATTGCCTACTTAATCATGCTGTTGTGATCATAAGAAACATTATTCCCATGCAACACTAGGGTAACTTAAACTTTTGTCAAACTATACAGCCTTTACTTATTTTTTTATAAAAGAAAAAAAGAAAAGAAAACCAGCAACAAAACAAAAGTACTTTTAGAACAAAGTATAAACTTTCTTGTATTAACAGATCAAATAAAATCACATGATGTGAATAGAAAAAGAAACTCTGAAAAAGGAATAAAAATGCAAACGTTTTGAATAAGTTTAACTGGTTCATTTACTATTTATGTATATCATTTTCCACATACAGAACATGCAACTGGTAAAACTCCAGAATCCCGTGTTAGTGGGATGGGAGAATACTTGACAAATACGAAATTCTGCCTATGACAAGTGCTTTGCTTTATAATATTAGGCTAAACAAACATTTCCAGTCCTACTAAAATTATTTTTATAATTTTATAATGTGCTAAGTTAAATTAAACACTGTTTACAATAGCAAATATTTTTGAAAAAATCAGACATCGGAAAACATTTTAGAAACATACACCAACCCTTTGAAGTAATTCTTACGTTAGCACTACAATGCCTTTGCATGCTTTCCCAAAGTTATCCGAACAAATAAGCTTCTATATCCTTGGTGTTTCATAACAAGAACATTTGCAAGTTACACATGGCCGCTTTACAAAGAATAGGCATTGCTGCACATATCTGAAGTCCTACTACAACCTGTTTCTTTACTGTTACTTTAGCTTGAACTATGGAGTTAAAGCTTTCCTCTGTTCTGTTCCTCAGCAGTAAGCCATGCATCATGTCTCCTCATTCTCCAGTCTATTCACTAAGTTTTGTGGTCAGTATTCACCCACTTACTCTCTCCAAGTTCTACCTATTATGCACATAGTGACTGATTAAAAAAACTAAAAGAAAGAAAAAAAAAAGAAAAAAGGAAAAAAAAGAAAAAAAAAGGAAAAAAAAGAAAAAAAAAGGAAAAAAAAGAAAAAAAAAGGAAAAAAAAGAAAAAAAAAGGAAGTGAAGATATTTATACAATTGATTATATATTTTATACAAAAAGAGACCAAATATGAAACTAAGGCAAAACTGACAGCAAGCATTGAGAAAAACAATGGATATGGACCACAAAATTAATTAATCGACAAAAAGAGTTAAGAAACTATCAGGATCATTATGGGGGTTATTTGGGTTATTTTACCTACTCAAAGAACACATTTATTTACACCAGTTTATAACATAGAAAGTGACATTTATATACAGTAGCAGTTTATGTTCCATTCTTTTCAAAGTAGCTTAAACACATTGTCTGTTGCTCTTTTTTTTGTGTCTCTTTTAAAGGCACACCGAAGCCTGAGCTTGGAAGTGCTCTATCAGCAGTTCCACTTCTAGCTGAAGCCATTCTCTGAACACCTGATTCCACACATTTTCTCCACTCTACCCTCCACAATTTTAGCACAAAGCCACGACCTCGCTTGTCACAAGACACTGAGGATGTAACTCTTTTCCCCAAAGCACCAGGAGTGTGTGAGAGAAAGTAAATCCCCCTCCTCAGTACTAATCCCCATGTTTTAGATGCCTGCATAGGCTTTTCTTATACCTAAACCCATCCTCAACTTTCAACTTTTATTTCTTCTTCAGCTGCTCCCTCCCATCTTGTAAAAGTTCTGTAAAAAAAAGCTCATAATTTAAGATGCCATTAAGAAAATTTCACAGCAGAAAACACCATTGAAACCATCGATCCAAGGAGCCTAGCTCCACGCAATAGCAAAAATGAGCCCAATTCTATTTGTTCTCCCTTCTCCTCCTTGCTGAACAACTGCCCCTTCTCAGAATTGCAAACATGTGGTGGGAGTTGTTTAGTCAAAATTTTGAATCAGTCTTCCTAGCTCACAGCACTACCAGTTAATTTTTTTCAAACAATTGAAGGGAAAGATAAAAACCTAATTATATTAAAAAATTAGAAAAAGATATGAAGTGGAGCCACAAGCCAAGATAAGACAGGAACTTCAAAGATTCTGAAAAGAATACTCACTGTAATTTTTTAATTTCTTACGTTGTATGTATTGTCATAATTAACACTATTTAAATTCAGCTCTTATTATTTATGCAAATCTTTAATTTTACCTAGCTGACACAGAAGCTCAATCACAGAACATAGATTCATTCATCACACATTCAAATATCTACACAAACACGTTAACATTAATTTTATATGCAGCTGATTGAACAGCTACTTTAGTTTAGCATACTATGTATTTTATTAACTAGTAATGTAGATTTCTGCATGTTATTTTTAAAGTCTGTCAAATGATTTAATAATAGCCAAGTTAGTACATGAGAAGGTTATGTTTTAATTTGGGAGGTGCTTTGGAGCTCTTCTTCTTTGAAGAAATGTATGTTCACATAATACATACTAGATATATATTAATACATATACTCACAAAGTATATATGTAGCTGTATAGAGCATTAATTTACAACTGTAAAAAAATAGCACTTGATGTTCCTTTATCTTTGCAGCCTTGCAACTGTGCCCGAGACAAAAGCCATTTGCAGCTCCATGGAGTGCTTCAGTGTTAAAACAGCAGAGCAGCGTTAAAATACACACAGTAATGGAAGCTATATTTCAAATTGTCCTTCCAAGGTGAGTGGTAAATGCAAAGAAAGGTGAGTTACTAGCAGTTTTTAATGTTACTTTAATCAACAGCTTCAAGAATTGGAAATTAAAATTGGCAAATAAAGCCTCATTTATTTAACACAGGTTGTAAGAAAGATCTACAGCAAAACAATTCTGAAATTCTTGCAATTCCTATAAAAAAAAAAGTTTCAAATGTCATCAGTGTTGCCATATGATTCTAGCAAAGTTAACTTAATATTATGCCCACAAACAAACAGAAATTTGTAGTATGAAACTTGTATTATTTTAGGGTTTCTTTTATGGAGACACTCCCTTCTGCAGAATTACTTTATACTTTATGGTGGTGCTGCAGCATTATGTTTTTTGAATC
>NW_008794125.1:4697015-4735487 GCF_000699145.1 Aptenodytes forsteri | reverse complement strand
TTGTAGCAATTCTTTTACGCCAAACTGCAGCTAGGAATAAATTTGAATTTTGATCCTGCACACTTTTTTACCTGTACTCTGTTTGAGACCACGTAGTAGGCCTTTCAGTTTCAGTGGGATTTTATGAAAACACAGATAAGCACTGCCACTTACGGGACTTTAATCTGGTGCATCTTAACTCCTACAGAATGGACATGAAATGATCAGATTTTTTTTTAAAAAAAAAGTTCCTCTTATTCCTAATCCTGTTTTTTAACCTTTTATTTAATTGAGAGAATCTAAGGGTACTTCTGCAAATCAAAATACTATGTAGCTATACCTGAAGTAACTCTAAACAAGATGAGAAGCAGCATACATAAGCAATGAGATCCATCACAGAACTGCTTTAAGTATCTTCAGCAGCTTACCCAGAGCCAGCCTGGATGCACCAACACAGCACTGGATAGCGTAGAAGTTTTAAATAAGAATAGGTCTTAGAGTCTCTAACACAAAGGTGTAACTGAGGTAGTGACATTACAAGCCTACCTAGAAAAACCTCTTCCTTGTGAAATCCTTTCCAGGAGCTCGTTTTTAGCGCAAGGCACTGGGATGTTTTCACTACTGCAAGATCACTATTAAAAAAACTCAATTCAGAAATACCTCCTCACCCCACCCCCCAAATATTTTAAAAAAGCCTTATACTTATTCTAAACAAGATGAGAAGCAGCATACATAAGCAATGAGATCCATCACAGAACTGCTTTAAGTATCTTCAGCAGCTTACCCAGAGCCAGCCTGGATGCACCAACACAGCACTGGATAGCGTAGAAGTTTTAAATAAGAATAGGTCTTAGAGTCTCTAACACAAAGGTGTAACTGAGGTAGTGACATTACAAGCCTACCTAGAAAAACCTCTTCCTTGTGAAATCCTTTCCAGGAGCTCGCGCAAGGCGCAAGGCACTGGGATGTTTTCACTACTGCAAGATCACTATTAAAAAAACTGAAATACCTCGAATAGGTCTTAGAGTCTCTAACACAAAGGTGTAACTGAGGTAGTGACATTACAAGCCTACCTAGAAAAACCTCTTCCTTGTGAAATCCTTTCCAGGAGCTCGTTTTTAGCGCAAGGCACTGGGATGTTTTCACTACTGCAAGATCACTATTAAAAAAACCTCAATTCAGAAATACCTCCTCACCCCACCCCCCAAATATTTTAAAAAAGCCTTATACTTATGCAGTCTGATGCAGACGTGGTCGTTAAAAGTCCTACACATGTAAGATTTAATGGCTAAACGAATGTGTAAACCACCACCACCATGACACGTACTCAGTTCCACTCCATCTTCAACAGAACCAATCAAAGGTGGCAAGTGTGAGATGTCTTTTGAAATTTGTAATACTATCCAGCAGAAGCAGGTTCTGGACAATCAACATCTTTTGCAAACACTATTGAACAGTCATAATTTAAAGATAATAAATTTCAGCCAGAGTAGGAGATTCTAAGCCACCAAATTCCATACATTTCAGTAGTTTACTGAAAAACCAGTAAACATTCCAACTGGGTTTAGGCTAGCGAGTGAGGGGACTAATTAATGAATGTCAGAATAATTTTGGAATATAAACCAGGAAATTTCACCTATTCTATTTAAGGAAAAAAAAAAGTGATAGTTTTAAATTTAGAATATAAATACAAACACATAATGGAAAAATTAACAGAATTAAAATATATCTGATTTAAAAGAGATTTATGATATATCTGATTCTTAAAAAAAATGTCAGATTACAGTATGTCTGTAACAGGAAAATAATTCCATTGCTTATTATAAATCATATATAAGAGTTACAGGAAGACTGAAGCACTGGTGGATAAACATTCTAGTATGTCTGACACGGGAGGAAAAGGAAAAAAATATCATGCATATGACATACACATAAACCCTTATAATGCAGCTGATACCATAGGTGAAGCATACTGGGCTATAGTTTTGCAGCAGCTAACGATGCTAATGCAGTCACAGCCATTCTATCTTGCTTTATTTCTTAAATACTGAATAAATTGAAGTATGCATTTAAGGCAAAGTAATTTTCAGAAAAATAAATGTTTGCAATACAATAAGAACTCTTAGTTCAACAATAGATTGTTTTCAAAGGGTTGGTGTACTGAAGCTTTAACTAAAGAGGAAAACATCTGCACTTAGATAATCTAGAACAACCACATATTTTCTCAGCTAATTACTAAAGAGGATAGTTATTAGGTATCATTATCATCTTTCATTTCAATAGGGGAAAAAATACCTGTACTAATACAAACCTGCCTACACTTTCCTACAAATATCTGTAAGTATGGACTCATCTTGTAAAATAAACAAGATAATTACCATTGAAGAATAAAGACAGCAGAAATCAACGTTCCCGTAAAACAGATGACAGTTTGGAGTAGCTAAAATTACCCCCTTTAAAAGATATAACATGAGTCCAATGATTTTCATACTGCTTAGGAAACTGAATGACAGCTCAGAAGATTTTTTTTCACTAACATGGAATTTCAGACATTATTTTTCACAGCAGTGCAGTTGTTTCCTTTTACTCATATAAATATTTTAAACAAATTAAAAAATTCCATGGTTGAATTCAACTGCTTACCTTTGAGCCTCGCTCATTAAAAATAATTTCAACATCTAAGATTTTACCAAATTGCTGCAAAGAAATAGAAAAGTTACATGAAAATAAGATAACTTCAACATTTCTATCATATACAGTACAAATGTTTGTTTCAGAAAACGGTACACCACATAAAAAAGTTAAAGAATATAAAATCAAAGATAGTCAAGCACCAAAAAAGACACACTGAAGAAGAGCCAGATCAATATTACAACTAAATTGTACGTATCATTACCCTTGTCACTATCATTCCACATATGCATTTATGAACTTTAAGTTCAGTGAAACCACCTGACAAAGAGGAAATCATCATTAAGCTGTGATGACAGTGAAGTGAAAGTCCCCAATTTCTTGTTTTTATTTTGCCTTTGCACCTAGTATCACACTTCCTTGTGATCCATCCAGTCCAGCTGCCATCACCGTTTTTTTCATATGTAATATGCTACTGGTTAATTTGCTTGGAGTGCACTAAACATCACTACGGAGAGGACTAACAGCTGTGTGAACACTGTCACCCTCTGGTCATCCTTCCCTCTGAAGAACCTTTGTTTCACCAGACTTTTTGCGGCTGCTTTCCAGGACAGGTAAACAAGTTTGGTTACTTCTGCTTTACAGGAGTAAGACTAAACCAACTGGGAGATTTGTCACTGGCCTCAAGGAGCGAAGATTTCTCTCCACCCTTGCTGAAAAGGGATAACCATTACTCCCTAAGCAATTCTTGTCTTACTAGAGTATAATTTGGAAAACTAGAATGGATACTTACTTGTTGGGGATTTTTCCCTGCTCAGAATTGCACTTTTATTATAATATTAGTAGTAACTGTTATTACTATTGACCTTACAATAGCACTCACAATCATCTAGGCATTGTCCACACACACAAAACTTGACCACAGCTGCTATCCCAAAGAAAAAGGCTCCACTGGACTTGCCTTAGTAAGAGAATAAATGTTTGACTCGGGCAGTGTTTAGTTAGAACACTTTCTGATACGACACATTTTGTGATGGGACACTGTAATGTATCAGTGGGTCATTTCTGTTATTTCATATGTCATTAACATGAAGCATGCATCAGTGTTAACACTGATAAGTGACACAATATATTAAACAAAAAGGCAGAAATTAGAGGCAGGCAAATGAAGACTAATCTAACAATAGTCCAAGGAACTGCAGAAATGAGCCTATACTTTAGTATTTTAATATATAATAAACAATTACAGGCCAGAAAGATAGTATTCCTTCTCTAGCTTATTAAAGTGTTTCAACTTGGTTCTGAAAATCAACCATCATTTGTTATCCCTTGGCTTATTTTATGTTCTTGCATTCACCATCTAATTAATGTTTTAACTGCAACTTTAGCCTATAAGCAGACACTGACTTAAAGTTTAAACAGCCCTCCTCTGCTGTATTTATGTCCATGCAAAAAGATCATCTGCTGTGTGTATAACGCGGTCATGATGCAGCGCTACCATATTTCGTATCAGATATGTCAACTCACACTTGCATAAATTTCTTTTTTATATCAATTCAGAAGCTAAAAGTTTATTTTTACCAAGTCATTCTAAAGCTGGAAAACTCTAGCCATTCTCCAGTGTTAGTCTTTTGAGACCTAAGACTTAGAAATATTGAAAAGAAGTGTAGTTTTTATTAACTTATAAATTACTACAATCCCTCAAAAAAAAAAATCCTTTCATTTAGTGTACTTTCAAATAAAATCCATTATTTTAAGTGGTTTGCTTAATTTAAATAAATTTGCATCTTTTTCCCTGGAGGGTTAATTATTATGCCTTCTGCTATTTTGCTGATGTGCTGTAAGCTGCATTTAGGGGAGGTTACTTGTAGCAAGTCAGACACAGCAAAACAGTCACTCTCATTTACCAATACTATACCAGGATTCTTTCTCCAGCACCGTTTCCTTCACTTCATACAAATAAATACTGAAAAACACGTCTTCACTCACAATGTCATTCACTCACTAAGACATTAGAAGAACTTAAAAATCTGAACTGAACATGAAAGATGGAGAGAAGTGTAGTGCCATGAAGTGCTAGATGCTGCACTGTATAACAAACTGTAACGCAGAAGAGAATTAAGTTTTAGTGGGTCAGAAATAAGAAAGCAAGAGGAACAGAAATACTTAAGAGTACTAACTTGGAAAAGGAAAAGCTGGGTTCTAATAGCTGATCAAGTACTATTTCTTGATTTTATTTAGTGACATTTCAAAATAAACCTAAAAGTTGTTGGAGCAGGGAGAAGAAACCAGGTCTATCCTCTCATGGTTATGAGCCTAGAATTGATGGCACATATGAGATGTGTGAAACTCAGCCAATGCACATGAAGGTAGCTAATGGCCTGGGCAAAAGCAAAAATTGAGAGATTTATAGAAAACTACTGGCAAAGTCTTTAGAAGCTTATAGACCTACAATACCTGTGGGGACGGGTGAGGATTCCTACTCCTGGACTTCCTGCTTAAATTCAGCCCATGTCTGACTTCTGTAGATTTGGGTCCCTTGCTCATGAGGTCAAGCATTGACTATTTTACATCATGCTTTCCAAAAATCAATAAATACAGGCATATAAATCCAGATGTGTACAGCAGTAATACATATGCATTCAATATTTTAAGCCAATGTAGGTAGCTTTTTTTGAATGTAATACAAAACAGCACAATACATAGAATACACTCATCTGTATCACATATAGTAGAATCAGTAGAATTTCTTTTCCCAACTGTGACTGGCAAATCAGATGTTTGGTTATAAATAAATGAAAAGAGAATCTTTACTGAAAAGGGTTAAACAGCCTAAATCAGAGATACTGCTCTCATGGTTGCCTATAATATAAAATACCTATTGCAATGCAAATATAAAAAAGCATAAATAAAGTATGAGTACTTACACCAAACATTTGTCTAAGATCTGGATCCCGGAATCTGAATGGTATATTTGAGACGTGAAGCCGTTTTGGCTGTGATTTGTTTTCTGTGTTTTCAGAAGATTGTGTCTGTTGCTGGCCATCGGTCTGTGCTGCATCATCTGTCTGCTAAAAGGGTAAAGCAAAACAAAGTAAAGCACACTAAGTATTTCTGCCATTTTTAATATAAAGTGGTGGCCTTAAATTCGCAGAAAAGACGACTAAAAAGGAGCTAATCTGCTCAGACAAAGGTACTGAAGAATATCTGAAGTTTAAATACATGAAAATCAAATCCGTTTCTGTATCTGTCTCAACAGTATACGTTTTCAGTGATATTTTAATAGGTATTTGGAATAAACTGGAGAATAGGAAAGAGATTATTATTTGTTGATTTTCTTAGCTATTTTAAAATAATGAATAAATACGTCTCCCTATATTATAAGACTGTTGAAACCCCTTTAACCTCATCAGTGTTTGCCAATGGAAGAAACTGAATCTCCGTGTCCAAATAACAGCCTACTTGCAGAAGCAAGCTATACACTTTCAAATAAGATTAGTACTTTCATTCAGAGGCCGCTGGGACTTCTACACAGGAGGTAGGTAACACATCACATCCGAGCTGCCATTTCATAAGAAGTGCTAATGGGCACTAGAGGGTCATTTTGTCTAGATAAATGGTCAACATTATGGAAAAGGCCTTGAGTTGTGAAAGGGAACAGAAGCATAATCAGTGGTGAAGGTTGCCTGACATAAAAGTGAGACCCAGAAACAAAGTTTTACAGATTTTTCTTTCTCACCAAAAAAAGATCATATCATGGTGCTTCTTACGGGGATACTGTTCCCTAGTTTTAAAATGCTATTTTATAATTGAAGGACATTGCTGTGTATTACAATTTAACAAACAAACAGAATTATAAACGCCTATAGAGGTTAGGAAAAAACATTATGTCCTTCATCCAAAAAGTAAAACTAAATAATGGTGGTCTATCAGTGTATCCTAGAAATTTCTGGGATGTGTTCTTTAATGATGTCACACAGTGCCTATTTAATCACTGCATGTACAGCACACATTCACCAGAAAAAGATTTTGCATAGGTATGTAAAAACAGCATAGTTATTTTCTTTTGCACTGGTAGAGGGGATTTGGAAAAAAAGAAGAGGAAAGAAAATAGTTGAATGAAACTACAAGGATCATCTTACAACTGCTACTCTATTTTCTCTGTCCTTCCTCTTCCTTCAGACCATATTCATCTTCCAAATATTCATTTTTCTCTTGTGTTCTAATGTTACAGTTCAGCTTGTCTTTTTTTCATTTAAAAAAGAAAATCTCCCATTTCCTGCTAGTATCAAATTTCTTTTAAGAGACAGTAGTTTTAAGCAAAATAAAAATGGTTAAATAAAATAAACCTTACCACAGACTTTTAGTACCAATAAGCCTGTTAAGGAGGAAGCAAAAGAACTCAGACAGAACACATAGTTTACATCAGCAATAACTACATATAAATGTAATTCTAGCAAGTTAAATGCAACATCATTTTCCCCAGTAAATGCAGATGTTCTCAAATTTAAAGTACAAACATCTACAATTTCCTGTATTGCCTATACTTCTGTGCTAAAAACACTTTACAAATAAAGGTCCTTATCATTTCTGCAGAAGCATCAGTTCATCAGCGGTGTCTACCTCTCATGGGATACAGCAAGACTCGTACACAAACACAAACTTGTGTGTGCACTAAAGAAGGATTTTGAAGTGGTCCAAACAAGGAACTGGGAACAGCTCAAGTGTAAACCTAAAACTGAGTCAGCGCCACCACATCGCTTCATCTGCTACCCCCTGAACTCACAGACAGGGTCCCACAAGCTAAACAGTTAATCTTTACAAATTTCTAGTGATTTAAATACTAAGCATGGTATACAGCTGTTAAGAGACAAAAACATGTTTCATGCTAATCTCTTGCTATCTAAAACCAACTCAAAAATTCAAAATTCAGATTTTAGACAACTGTTCCATCCATAAACACCACAGAGATTACCTTCTACCTTCAGGCCTTAAAAGGAGAGAAATATGAAGGAAATTTGGTGTATAAGAGCAGGTGGGGGACGAGGGACTGAAAACTCTTGAAATACGACACTCCAGAAGAATTTAAGGTCAACTGGATTAATCTGAAGAGAATTAAAGAATTCTGAAGGTGCTGCTCAGCTTCAGGAACAAAGGGTGCCCCAGGAAGAAATTACATAATCAGCGTACTGTATCAATGCAAATTGGAAAAAGTAATTTCTGTTCACTGTATTAATATAAATGATGAGAAACAAGGAGTAGAAGGGTTGAACCGTGTACTATTAGCATACCAAAACATTAGAAGCAACTTCAGTACCAAAAAGCTAAACAGATATATTGCCAACAAAAAGCCAGTGAGGTTTCTGAAGATGATGCTAAAATGAAGAAGCTACAAATTATGGTTGAAGTGGGTAAACCCAGGTACTGTTATTTTCTGGGTATTTCTTTTTGATTTTACCACTTTTGTTCACAGAAGCCTGAAATTTACATTTTCAGCAAAGAAAGTCTCAGAGTTTGGGCAGTAAGGACTGAAAACCAGAAACTTCAGAAAGTCACTATCATCCAAGATTCATACCTGCAAATGCCCTTAAAGAAGTCTGTGGGCAGAATTAACAGAGCTAAACCATTTAAAATGTATTGAAAGGCTTGACAATATAACAGCGTCATTACAAAGCGTATTATCATCCAAAAATCTGCAGATGAGCCTAGGAGATCTGGAGAAGGATAACTGCAAATTGAAATTGGAATATGAAGCTTATCCAAAAATTTCCAAGTAACACCAAGGAGGTAAAATACACATAAGACAGAGGACAGGCTGGATTTTGCAAAGTCCCAGAAAAGAAAGTTTCAAAGCCCTGTGGACTCAAAGAGCTAGAATACAATTTACCTTACACATAAATAATATGTTTCAAGAGAATATTTTCATTGCTAGAGGATCTAAAGACCGGTGTTTGATATTTCTTTAAAAATTAATTGAAGTTGGTATATGACATTAGCCTCGCTACAACCCTGCAGTCTAGTATGCAAACAGTACAAGTCCTGATCTATTATGGGTCTGGTCTCTTTCAATACCCTCTCCTGACTCAATCAAGCAAATTAGTATGCTTTATGCAAAACAACGAAATAAATAACCCCCCTAAGCCTTACCATTAAATAGAAATTACATAAAAGGGAGTATAGTCTGTGTGTTTTTTCACATACGACCTAATTTTTTGAGTACAAAGCTGTATCAGTTACCTTCATGTATCAAAAAGTCATTAATTTAATTTTGTGAAGAGATCACAATTCATAAGCCAACTATTCAACACATTTTACCATCGGAACTATCTGCTATCTAGTGGTCCTTGCTTTTCCTTGTGTGTAATGGATTTTTTTTTTCCCAGAGAAGATGGCAATGTAAATTCATACACAACATCTAATCCATTATAATCTTGTTTATGGAACTGCTCTCTAACCAGCGATTTTCCATGCTGTATTTGTGCAGTTTGTTATTGCTGTGTAAACACCTTGCATTTGATGTTTTTGAATAGCATCTTATTTTTCCAGATGATACCTACAATTTATCAAGATTATTTTGAATTCTAATCCTGTCCTGCAATGTACTTGCAGTCCTTCCCAGCTTGGTATTGTTGCAAATTTAATAAGTATACACTCTATTCCATCATTCAGATCCTTAATGGAAATACTGAAAAACACTGAGTCACCACAAAGCCCTGCAGAACTCCTTTTAAGAAATCTTCTCATTTTTATAATGAGCTGCTTCTTAAACACAGTTTCTAGTTTTCCACCCAGCCTATGGTAGTTGCATGTTTACCGTATTTCCCAGCTTGCTTAAAAGCATGTCTTGTGTGAAAGTGTCCAAGCCTTATGAAAAGCGAAATATAACATTCAAGGCTTTTTCTTTGTCCACAAGGCCACGGTAGAAGTAAAAGACTGTATCTTTTTGACAAATCTGTGCTGATGGCTATTCTTCTTGTACTTTCAGGTGTTAAAAATGCAGTGTGCATTTACTTGTTCCAGTATTTTCCCAGGACTGAAACTCTGATGACAGCACATGCCTTTAACCTATAAAACCAACACTTCTCTCTCCCTCCTCTTTAAAAACTGGCATTATACCTACTCTCCTCCCGTCTTCCAGTACGTCTACTCATTCTCCACGAGATGAAACCAGACACAGACACTAATCGCTCCAAAACATTATCAGTTTAATCTTTAAATACCTTGGAACAGAGCTAATTAGAAACAGTTAACTGAAAAAAAACCACCACACCTAACCTACCTGAATATTCTTTAATTGGTTTCTTCCCTCTTTGAGACTGATAACTTTTTCTGACAGTTGGGAAATTATTGTAATAATCACCTGGCTGAGGCTGACTTCTACAGTGAGGAATCATGCAAAGAAGAAAGGTTCTCTTACCCTTCTTCCCAAGATTGCATTTCACATACACTCTCAAAGATTCCCTCTAGCCTGGCATTAACTACCGGTTTCTCCACCCTGACTCGAACCCCCTCTAGACCCACCTCTCTCCTGGTTGCCTTTTGTACATTCAGTTGCAGAACTTGTCACCAGCACATTCCAATAGCAATCTCAATTGCCAGTCTGGCTGCAGTAAGCATCAAATCACCTGAAATCCCTATTATTCATGACTTTAGTACTGTACCTCTGGTTGTCTACTAAAGATCTCATCCACTGAATCTTACTAGCTGGATGTCTATGATAATTTTCAGAACAAAGAGGTCCTTTTTTCCTCTAATAGTTATCCAGAGGCCTTTAAGGGTCTCTCTCCTTCTACAATGGTGACCTTGGATAAGGCACCCCCTTAAATTACAGGGGAACAATTCCTTTCTTGTCTGCTCTTCCTAATCAAGATTTACAACTTTATTTTCAACAGCATTAGTTTTTGCAGGTATGAATTTTCAACACAATTTTGATTTTTTTAATGGCACTTTATGCCCTTCTATTGTGACATAATTGGTCACAACAGCATCATGTAAGTACAGTGTGGCCCAGTGTGGCCACAATGTACACAGCAGGTGTGGACACAGTCGGTACAATGTTTATTACAGGGCATCAGTAAATACCCCAAAACAGACTGCTTCCATTTGAAAAGCCTGAGGTATGGAATTTCTATGAGACTGTTCAGTTCCTAAACATTTCTAGAACCCTACATCATGCTTCATAACTGTTAAAGCTATTAAAAAAAAAAAAATCCAGTGTGTGACAGTTCAAATAATTTTAAAAGAAGCTGTTTTTCTAAACAGGTAGACCAAGAACTAAAGCTACGAATGCACTGGGAGCTGAAAGCACTGGGAATACAGACCCTTAGTGCTTTAAGAAATCAGTGGTAACTGCAGGTTCTCAGCACCCTTGAAAATTACTACAGATTGGCTTTTTTCCTATGCACGTCAGTCAGCACGGTATCAGGTTAGTTTGTAGCTCTGAGGTTTAAGATGTCATTTGTCATCTTCACCGAAAGGTCATCTCCACCGATTTGCTGCATGACTTTTTTTCTGGTTCCACTGAGAACGTATTTCTAATTTAAAAAACCTAATAAACAGTTACATATTTTAGCAGATTATTGATGAGTATTGCCTGGAGGGAACCACAGGATGAAAACTTTGGCATCCTATTGACTATACAATGACAGACACTGCTACAAAATTTTATTTATGTAAAAAACATTTGCTATGGATATTTATTAATACACAATTGCAGGTTTCCAGCACCATTTTATGTTATAAATGTTAAAATAAGGTGCTGAAACTTGAATCCTCTAACGACTGTTGATTGCATTTGCAGGCACTTCATACAGAATTGAGATGCTCAATTTTCCATAATAATTTCTAACTCAATCGATATATATGAGCTAAACAAGTTTAATCTTGGTGAAATTTAATTTCGGTATGGACAACATTCAGAGAAAACCATGTGAGGCATGCCTACATCTCTACATAGAAATATGTCTTCATATGTCAATTTTAATTTATCATTTCAGAGAATAAATATTCTTCTGTATCTTAAGACCCTGTGTCATGCTATTGTTATTCATTGATAGTTCTCTTTACAGTTCACTTTTCTCTTGACCTGTGAATTTAATTTCGGTATGGACAACATTCAGAGAAAACCATGTGAGGCATGCCTACATCTCTACATAGAAATATGTCTTCATATGTCAATTTTAATTTATCATTTCAGAGAATAAATATTCTTCTGTATCTTAAGACCCTGTGTCATGCTATTGTTATTCATTGATAGTTCTCTTTACAGTTCACTTTTCTCTTGCCCTTTGTCCAGTCTTATTCAATACACACATATCTCCATTTTAATAAAAATATTTTGCATTGTTATCATCTCAAACATTGAAGAGAAACTATTTAACACAAAAGGTGAGGAAATATATCTAACCCCTCAGAGAAACAAACATCGTGAAACCGACTTCTTGAGCTAGCCAATTTAAATGAAATAGATATGTTCATAATATTGCCTAAGTATAGAATCATATTAATGTTTATCACTGAAATTATCGAATCAGCTACCAGAAGTGTGTGGAGGTATAAATGATAATAACAAAGATTTTAAGAAAACTAGTACTAAAATCAGATGCCCTTGTATATGATCTTTCATTACAATATCTGAAGTAATTCTCTGCCAGTTCGAAGTATACTCAGGAAAAAGTGACACAGAAAAGAAAATCCTTCACTAGTCTGCATTCAGAAAACATTGTTACTGAAGCTAACGCAAGTTACATCTGATATAAAACTTATTCTCTGAGTCTCAGTTGTCTTCGATATTTATACATATTTTACAGGAATTTGTTTTTACTGATTTGCTCTTCTCTCTCTCTCTCTCAGTACGTCACCGCCTAGGGCTGTCATACTCCTTGCCTTTTCTGACCAAATCACACATACCGCTTTTGGTTCCCATTCCACCACATATTCGCAATTATAAAATATTAAAGAATCTTAATATATGATAGTCTTAGAACTTATAATGAAAGTTATAAATACAGAATACAGAAATAGAAGACCAAATTCTCACATACACAGACATAAATCGAGATGAACTCCCTTTACTCCATTGAGCTACTAAAGGCTTAGGTGTTAGAATAAATTAAAATTGAAACCATTCTTATATGTAAGGTAAGCAAACCCAAATCAAAGAGGGTGTTTCAGAAAATGATTTTATATTTCATATAAGACACTTTCAGTATAAATATATGGTATACTTTTTAACCAAATCCATCATCAGGACAATTGAAATAAAATCTAATGTTTTGTAAAGAAATTCTTTATCTTTACCAAAATACTAATTTTTCATCTCCTTAACTCAGTTCTAGAAACAGAAATCTTCTATTCTTATAAGACTTCATACTGAAGTCAAGTTCTTAAAATCAATTTAAAACACTGTTTATTTGGGCGAGCCTAGTTTTTCCGTAACTGTCACTATTACCAATTCTTCCATTTTCACTGAGAGGAGGTTAAATGCAATGAAAAATGAGGAGTGCCAGTTATGCTGCAAGTTTTCAGAAGTTTAGTGGTTGAAAAAGTTCCTTCTAACAACTGGCAACAGGCATGCACGATTCTTAATAAAATTTGTTTCGTAGTGATTATGCAAATGCAAGTAGTGGCCTGCGCTGTACTCCTGTCGAGTACTCCTGACGCACCTGTCGAGCGTATCTAGTCCTTCAAGAGCTGCTGCTGCTTTTGGGGCAAGTGAACCACGAAGTGTCTTAGATCGTTCCATCTCACAACCAAAGAACACGTGTTTCACAACACAAAGATCCAGTGTGCTGCCTCAGGATCGACCTACACTACAAATTTCTGTTATCAGAAGAAACTACTATAATTTAACAAAAAAGTAGTAACTTAACTGAAAAGGACCATTTTCTAAAACATTTCAGCAAATAGATTTTTTTTGTTTCACTTTCTGGCTTTTTCCCAAGAATTTTAAAGATTTATAAAAGTGAAGAAAACTGCTAAACAAAATGTTCTTCTGGATAAAATAGATTTTAAAATTTCCTATTTGGAGAAAATGTTATCTCCCCCTGCCTTTTTTTTAAGACCTCACTAATCCAAATTTGCAATATATTTCACCCAGAAATACATTCTTTAGGGGGGAAAATTTCACCCAGAAATACATTCTTTAGGGGGGGGAAAAAAATGTATGCTTTAAAACCTTCCTCCAGCTCTAATACAAACCCATTTCCCAGGTTCCTCCTGACTGGACACAAGAGTGTCATCTCCCATCCTTAGCACTTGTGGCAAAGGCACTGTGTGCAATAAAACAGAATGTTCAGTGAACCTGAAATCAGAGAGGGCCTTGTGTACACTGTTTGGGCAGAAAACACAATTCCATTCTCCTTCCCAGCAAATAGAAATTTTCTTTATCCCTTTCCGTCTATTACTGAAGACAGTCAGTCCTGTAATGTTTCTTACACCGGAATTGTGAGTGTTGCACTTTCCCTCCATTCTTTTTCATTGACTAATCTCGCTCATTTTCTACAAAACAATAGTGGTGATCATTCTTGTATAATCTGTAAACAAATACAAATTGGCTGCATATTTTTTAAACCCACACCAAGTCTGGAGGAAGAACAGCCTAATTCTAGTAGGAATAACCTGTAAAATATTTACAGGAAAAAAAGAAAGAGAAGAAAAGCAATAGATTCTTTTTTAAAATATACTCAATGGCAAACTTAGTGCTACACTGAGTTTCTCATGTATACATACCCGCATAAAGGTAAAGCTCTTAAAAATTTTAAATTAAAAAAAAAGCTCATTAAATTAAAAAAAAAAATGCCCAAAACAGCACCTGTTTTTCCCTGCTGCACCAATCAAGTTATTTCTCAGTGAGAAAGAGCTTGTGAATGTCTTCTAGGCATTATTTGATTAAGTTGACAATATTATGTGAGCAATGGTTGAGTACCCACTGTGCTGTACTTTTGACCAAATTGATTTGTGTAATGAACACTTGCAATGTCTCTTCTCTAGCCTGAACAGGGCTCTTGATTTAACCAGTGGTGCTGGAAGCCAAGTGAATTTACAGCCCCCACAGTCATTCTCTCTCAATCTGGAGAGAATAGCAACAGCAGTACATGAGCAAGCATAATTCAATACATTGTGCTATAAGCGCAGAAAATAATATCAGAGAGCTCTGCAATATACCTGTTTGATTTGATTTGTAAACCTGATAAAAAAGCAATCAAGAAAAGTTCAGCAGAAAAAAAATATATGCGTCCTGAGCAAAAATGTAACCATACTGAATGTGTACAAAGAACTGAAAAAATCATGCATAGTAAATCAACTTCAGAGTTTCCTTAGATAATATTGCACATTTTCCATTTAAAAAGGGCCTAGATTCTGAAAAGTTACCTTTCCATTAAAAAGTGAGCAAAGAGAATAATTTAAAACCGAGCTTGGGACTTTCTGAAAATACTGTTTCCCAAATATACTACAAACAGCGTACTGACAAAGGCGATGGGCTTGTATCTTTCCTGTTTTCTTAAGTACATTGACTGATTAATCAATCATACTGGTTTTGATAAATTTATATTCTGATAAGTCCCAGCCCTGCAATGTGCTTCCCAGAAGCATAACAACATAGAGGAAAAGGTGTTATCTACACAGATACATCTGTTTGTACTTAAATGTTTACACAAAGGTGTACATGTGAAAAAAATTCTAGCACTGTGCTTTTTTACAACTGTGATAAACATTACCAGAAGTATCAGTGACTTTTCTTGTCGACTGCATGTCTGTTATCCTTTTCTCATGAGTAAAGATAGTAAAGTCTCATTGCTATAGGATATTACATAGGTGAGATTATTTTTTCAAATTAGTTCTAAAGATAAAAATGTTTTAAGTATCTCATACTGCAAGGCATGCAGCTCATGCCACATCAATTTATCCCCTTAAGAATCCATTTCTGAAGACAATGTGCGCTGTTCTTCATGCTGATCTAGTGCAAAATGCACATAGATGTGGGACTTCCCATTATGCACAAAGAAATGTAATAGTATAATCATGACTGCATTTCATAGAATCATAGAATCATTAAGGTTGGAAAAGACATCTAAGATCAGCGAGTCCAACCGTCGACCCAACACCACCACCCACTAAACCATGTCCCTAAGCGCCTCATCTACACGTCTTTTAAATATTTCCAGGGATGGGGACTCAACCACTTCCCTGGGCAGCCTGGTCCAATGTTTAACCACTCTTTCAGGAAAGAAATTTGATAATGTTGCTAAATTTCCAGTGTAACTGTGAATATTTCGTACTCTAGGAATGCTTGGTTTCAGAGATACTGAGACTTAAACCCTGCAGGGGAAACCTTGACCTCTTGTTTTCAGCAGTAAAATTCCCTTTTATTTCCACTGGGTCAGAACTTCACCCCAATATTATACCCACTTGACAAAATAATTTCACCATACCCATTAATTTCACTCAATTTCCAAGATTACAAAAGGTATAATGTTCCTGTTTTCATATCCTTTACAAAAATATTTTACTATCGAAAGCACCAAATGAAAACCAACCAAAGCAATTACTTTGTCACCATACCCTATGACAGTTCTGAAAAGAAACATACAGAGCAGCCAAGTCCCTGTCTTGTGAGGCCATCTTGTCCCGTCTCTAAAGCACTGAGCTATCACACTGGCTACTGTCCAGTCTATTAGTGCGTAAGAGCAGTCCTCCCTTCCATTTCACTACTAGCAAAAGGATGTTAGATGTTCACTTGTGCCTATTCTTATTAATTATATACATCTTTCAAAGTTGAGACGAAATGTGAGACACACACTTAGCTTGCAAGCTGCATGGCATTTTGGTGACCCAAGTGACGAAGCTGGACAGACTAGCAAGCCTGATTGTTTTGTATGGGCAGAAGAGATTTATTCATAACATTGTGCTTCACAAGAAAGCAACTGCTTCATGTAGAACAGCATTTAGAAAAAAAGGCAAGATAAAGTGGCTGCTCTTCTGCATGAGCTAGTCCAAAATTCTAACAACCTAATGAAAGTATTTGCCTTAAATAATTTTTGTATCAGACAAGGAAGTTCACCTTTCTTTTCTTCCAGACATAGGGGACCAGAATAGCTCCTACGCAATTCCAGTTCCACGTGTCTCATACCACATTCAATATAGGTGCATGTGGTCTGAGCAGTAACAGAGTCTGACAACAAAGCTTTACTGAGGCAGTAAGAAAGGTGATCAACAATGCGCCCATATGGCAACCCACCTAAATCATAAGCGATTGGATCATAAGCGATGCCATGGCTCCGGTGGGCTGCCAGGGACAGTTGGTGTCCAGGTCATCTGGCAGCAACAACCTATTGTGCAAATGCCTTTTGAATGTGGGCAAGAGTCGCACCACCCCTCGACTCCACCAGCAGCAGTGTGATTTGAGAGAATCGTACCTCGCATGAATAACGTGGGTGGCACCCTGCCTATGCTGCTGCTGTCGGTCAGAGGCAGGGTGTTGGCAGTCTGTCTGCACTGCCGATATTGGTCAAGGGGCAGGTTGGCAGGAGGCAGGGTGTCAGCATACCTTTTTTTAAGCGAGAAGAGACAACCACCCCCCCTCTGGAATATTTTATGTTAGATGTCCTTGATCAGTCGGATGAATTCAATTTACTACCAGGAAGACAATGTAAGGTGGTTGACTCTGACTGGGACATTTGTTTTAGACATACTGCAACACACGAGCATAACCCGGTAGAATCCCTTAATCCAATTTACAGGCAAATGAAAAAGAACCTGAATAATTTTGTGCTTTGCTTCAGCAGTTTCTACGGTTCCTGCTATTGAATGTGCTATAGGGCTTCAGCGTACTGGGTATTGTTCCAGGTTGAGGACTTTAAAGCGGTACTGATTATTTCTTTCATTTCTAGATGGATGCATCCTGGATGCTGATACCACAGGCTACAAGAAAGTACTGCTATTATTGTGATAGCTTATGCATAGAGAGCTAGCAGCCTAAATAAGAGATCATTAATTTTGAGGACAGATAGGAGCAATAAAATAGGTTTCTTAAGCTTCTGGTACTGCAGGGCAACCAAAGAGTTATTAATTACTTGGCTACATTAATTATTTCCCCAATCTATCTTCCTTAACAATATGGAATATAGCCCTTACATAGTGCTTTACGTCACCATTGCTGGCTCATCATTTTTCTTCTAAAATAGTCAGCAGGATATCAGGCAATAGCATATCAATCATGTTTGGAGTGGAATCACCAGAAACCATAAATGTTTTGGATTCTGAATTTGTCATCTCAAAACTTAGGCAAAATTTGCTGGTATAAAGAGCAGATATGATTTTTTAAAAGAATATTCATGATAGGTTTTAATAGAGTTTTGAGTAACTAAGCAGTTGCCAAGTTCAGCTAAGGACATCCAATTGACATCAGCATATCAATAACTTGAAATGGGAGAAGGAATTATAGTAGGTTGCCTTAATGAATTATTTATTGTTTGCATCGATTCAATAACTATTTCTGACCACCTACTGATCCCATCCATGAATATCACAACAACAACAATTAACAAAAACGTTCTCTTATCAGCTGCATCCTGGCTCCATTAGCCAAGAAGGAAATGCATACACTCTATGCACGTTTTCAGAAGTTCATTCTACATGTACAAAAAATAAATTATTGTGCTATTTTCCCAGGATAATTTAAAAATAAATTCCTTTGGTTTACCCTTAAAAAAAAAATTTAAGCAGACACACTAGGAAACATTTTACTGGTCAAAGGACAAAAGCATTAATTTAATCCAAACGAAGTATCTTAAGCAATGATACATAGACACAAAGAAATATTCAATTGAATTTGTTATTCCTCTTTCATCTGTTAGTCAGAAAACTTATTTTTGATGTAATTCTTGTTGTTCTTTCAAAGGACTTCAATAGCAGGAATGAAGTGTTTAAAAATAACTTTGTTTCAATACTTGAAAGACACGTAAAATCAAGACAGGCAACAAATGAAAACCTATAAAAAAATACCATGAAAATAAAAATAGAAATCTTGATTAGAGTTGATTAAAGGTTTTTTATCATTTGAATGGGAGCTCTAGCTTCACACTGCACAAGCTTGTTTGATAAATCCATCAAAGTATAACAAGAACAAAAAGCTACCAGTATCCTCAGCACTAAAAAAAATTACTTGCTCATGTCATTTTTGCCCACAAATTACTCAACACATTTACACCCTAAATTAATCTCTTATTTCTCTCATGATGGAGCTTGTTTCCTCTTATGTGCCTAAAAAGAAACATAATGCTAAGTGTGTGATCAACTAAAGCCTCAACGACACACCTGACACAAAGTCCTGCCTGTCGTGCCACCTTGGGACTCAAGTTCCTTCCACCCCACCTTGTGTTTACTCCAGCACTTTTATAGATGAGTGTTGGTTCAGACCCATTGATCCAACTGGAAACTTGCACTTCATAAAATGAGTTTGTGAGCTGATCCAATTCACAACTGAAGAAAGGGACATAAATATGTAGATGATGTTGGGTAACAGAAAGCTGGAGGACAGGCCTATTCCTTTCTATGGCAGCACAGCCTTAGGTCACCTTAAGCCTGTTTGGAAGCTGCCACTTACCCTGACCACAGAGAAGGACTTCAGGGATTACAGAGTTATTCAGATAAATTATATGAAACAGGAGTTGAAATGCTTCCTCTGGAAGTATTAATGGGGAATGGATATGGTATGTTCTAAAGATCCGAAAATACAGATCTGCCACCTAAAAATATGTACCAGTAAGTAACAAAGTTTAAGTGAAGAGGGGTAAAATAGATGAAGAAATATAGAAGTGTTTTGTAAAGCTTACAGGTAAATATGCCTAATAGTTATGAAAGTTCTAAAACACCTTCTAAGTCACACTTTGTAAGGCCATCACATACTGGCAATAAATCAGGACACCACACTCTTGAGACCAAGACTTTCTGACTGATGCAAAGCTTGTGGCAGTAACTTGGTTACTGGAAATCCGCTCATTCTCCCTAAATAAGTTCTCCTATCCACCTCAGTTATTACCTTAATACATGAAGAAATTATTCACAAAACAACATAACTCAATACACAGGAAGGCGACTGTATTTTACCTGTGGTCATTCATTCATGCACAAGCATCACTGTTATAAAATAGAATGAGATTCTTTCCTTAAATTTTCTTAAATTAGCTTAAAAATTCTTGCAAGTATTATCCCTCATAAGTCAACATTATAAAAGGTTGTAAAGGTGCAATAAAGCTTATTAAATTTTTGTTCTGGCAACAGGCTCTATCTAGACAAAAATATCTTTTAAAGTCTGTGACTACCTTGTACAATGCTGTGACATTTAACGATATTTGTCCAAATGAAAAATCATTAATGAAATACTATGCTACACAGCTTCAAAGGACATTACTTTCTTTAAAAGAAAGGGAAGAAGTGTCTTTAGATGGAACACTTGCAGGTTTGGCTATGAAGAGTTGTTTAGAAAGCAATGTTTACCCTCAGCTGGAATCAATGTACTCTAGTTTCTGGAATTCCCCCCTGAACTAGACTCATGTCATGCATGTAAAGTCCCTTTTTGTAAAAGTTGTGTTGACACAACCAACTGCTGAGTGAACTTGTGAGAGCAGAGTTTCATGCTGAGAGAGAATGGTTGATCGCTACAGTGCAAGCTCATGAAAAGAAAGAAAACGTGACAGCATGATAAATGGTTTTTCATTGTTTGACCCCTCACCTATTCCTGAATTCCTGCTGTGACTTTCCATTTGCTCACTTGCATGTCTTAGCCCAAGGAGTCAATTCTGGAACCCTCTGAAACATGAAGAATTTGAGGGTTCTCCATGTCACAAAAAGACACTTTTTAAATCACATTGCTCTTTTTATACTGAGGCATACACCAACTTAACAAACAGCAGTTCAGCTCCTACACAGGATAGTAATTTTTCAAACTTAGTTTACTGCCATTCCATGAAAAAATAGCTGGATTTATTTTTCTTATTGGTTATGTTTGGTAGTCTCGTATCTTAGCATGTTGCAACCAAATGCAAGCAGCATTTCAAAAGAAATACAAAGTTTTGAATGGAAAAGCATGTCTGTGCCTGCTGTGTTCTGATGCTATCCTTTCTATAGAACACCAGATGCGCTATCCCGGTCAATGGAACGTGCCCAAAGTTTTCCGCTAGCCCAACCAAAGTCAGAAATGTCCATGTCATGGAACATTATGCTTTACGTAAACCAGAAGCAAACTTTTTCATCCTTCTCTTCAAGCTCATCCAACATCTTTCCTTCATTAAACGTGGAAGACGATTTAACGTTTTAGAAAATATCCCTTCTTCCTTCCCTTCTCCCACTTAAAAAAAAAAGAAAAATCTAGAGAGTACTGGGTGGTTCAATGAACTTGTAAAGGGTTTAAATCACCAATTCAAATCTAGCTGTGAATGCTAATCTTATGGTGAATTCTGCTTGACCATGTGAATGCTGCTTGCTACAGAGCTTCACCAATGCAGCTTTCACAGTAAAACTGGGCAACAACTTTGATGACTCAAAGTTTAAGGAAACATCCTTAAGATGAAGAAGTGGTGGAAACAGAACTCAGATCCCCTTGAAGTCAGGTTTTCCTTTCCTGGAAGAGAGAAGTTAGCAGGAAAGAGGGTAAAGAAAACATTCTCTAATAGCAACCCTTGAATCAGGAGAGTTGGCACTGAGAGTTTAAAGCTATTTCCTATCTTTCCCTATTTCTCACAATGAGCTTGCCAACAGACCTCTTCCCTTGTTCATCCTCAGGCACAGCAACCAGAAATTCCTCAGTCAAGATAGACCTATTTTCATCTAACATCTGTACAGAGAAGCCATTAGCCATAATAGCCTCAACAGTTTTGCTATCTGTAGTTCACTTCAGGAATCAGTACAGGATGTTACAGCCATGCTCCCTTAGCCATTATTAGAGTTTCATCTTCTCTTGGATTCTCAGAAATGGGACTCAGTCTAGTAATGTTGTAGATGAAACAAAACTGGGTAGAGTGATACACCAGAGGGTTATGCTGCCATGCAGAGGGACCTCGACAGGCTATAGAAATAAGCCAACAGGAATCTCATGAAGTTCAACAAAGGGAAGTGCAAAGTCCTGCACTTGGGGAAGAACAACCCCATGCACAGGGGAGTGACTGGCTGAAAAGCAGCTCTGCAGAAAAAGACATGGGAGTCCTGGAAGACAAACAGAATATGAGCCAGCAATGTGTGAGGGACTGGAGTGTCTGACAAACAAGGAGAGAATGAGAGAACTGGGACTGTTCAGCCTAGAAAAGAGAAGACTTGGAGGGGTCTGATGGGAGGGAGTAAAGATGAAGGAGCTAGACTCTTGTCAATGGTGCCCAGTCACAAGACGAGGCAATGAGCAAAAGCTGAAGTACAGGACATTCTGTTTAGGTGCTGATAAAAAATTTCCTGTGAGAGTGATCTAACCCTAGAACAAATTTCCCAGAGACCTTGTGGAGCTCCATCCTTAGAGGTATTCAACATCTGACAGGACACAGTCTTGAGCAACCTACTCTAGTTGATCCTGCTTGATTTGTCGGCAAACCAAGATCAGGTCCAGTGATCAGCAGGCAGGTACACAGTGATGGGGCAGGTCTGAAGTCAGAACAGGACAGAGCAGATCAATCAGCAGGTCAGGGTCTTGTTCAGCAGGTCCCATGGCCGGGCAGGGCAGGGCTGGGGCTGAGCTGCAGACCAGTGCTCCTACGCTGTTGCTGGGGCAGGAGCTGGGGGCTCTGGGCTGGACTGACGTGGAGCTCCTGGGCCATGGGTGGGAGTGTGCTGGGAAGCCCAGAGGAGGCTGAGCAGGGCCAGCAAGGCCTAGCGGTGCCCTCAGGGACCTGACAAGGATCAATTCATAAAGGCTGACGCCAGAATTTCGTAAGAAAACAACATGCAAAGAAAGAAGATGTAAAAACGGAGTGGGAAAAAAATCTTCATTTGGATGGGCGAAAATTTCCTGCTTGACAGAAATTAGTGCTCTTGTGCTCTGCAAATTATGTACATAAATGTATTTTATTCTTACATAACAGACTGGTTCTCCTTTTCTGACTCATAGTTGCTCACTTTAATTAATATGCTTTTGTTTTTAATTTAACAGTACTGCATTCAGTGGATCCTTTTATTTTGAATACTGTCATCAACTATAAAGTTTCTGCAGACTAAATTTATGCCCTCCAATTCAATGATGTAAATCCACTTGCTTTGGATTATTCTTCAGGTGCACCTGTCCAGCCTCGCGGTATTGAGAATGCTGCTCAAATTTACCTGACTTGGTTCACAAATCTGTTGCGGGTGCATATGAAGAAAAAGAATACAACATGTAGTCTCTAAGCCACATCACCACCGAAAAAACGAATTTATTAACTGAACAAAATACTTGCTATAGATATCATTGATGCGTTAATAATGTAATACAATAATGATAAGATTTGGAGTTAATTTTCAAACAGAACTTTAGTCTAAACAAGTGAGATAAAAAATCAGTTTAGTTGTTACTTATATAGAACAACCCACACAACAAAAAATTCTAAAAATACCAGCAACAGCTCTGAGTTGCTCATTGCAATTATCTGGGCCAATCTTGCATTCTCTGCACACACTATTTCTTCTGAAAAAGTATTGTTTCAAATGCCAGGTTTCACAAATGTAATCATGCAAATGGTTATCCTGATCCAGTATCTGACATCAATTACTTCAAAAGATGCAAGAAACTCTCTAGAAAGGCAACTATTCAGCAAAGCTCCCCCCTCAAAAAAAGTTCTCTCCATTACCCCAAGTGGGAATGTGATATATGCCAGGATTACCTCTTAAAATATTCTGTATATCCTTTTCTAAGGACAGGTGGGGTTATGATTCAGTGAATTCCTATTTGTTTTTACGCTACATATATTTATGCATTTGTAAAGACATGGCTTTTCATTCCTTCCTCCGTTATATACACCAAACTTACGTTATTTCATAAAAGTACTTAACTGCCTTGGAACACATAGCTTCCACAACACACTTCACCTACATCTGTTAGGGGGTCCTGCATGCATTGCATTTTAAAAATTTATCTCAAAAAAAAAAATCAAATCAGGACATCCCTTTTCCTCTTCTGCTGTTATGCTCAGCGCTGTATGAAAATCCTCACAATACTAAACAGTGGTCTTGTTAATCTTCACAATGATCTTGCAGGAATATTACAGAGGTACTAAGTGTGCCGAGATACTTTCTGAGGTATACAAAACATCCCATACACACTGAGAACCACGTTTTCAATGATTTTATGCAGAAGAGAAACAAACTCTTAGACACAGAAAAATGCAAGCCTTCACACCTTTGCTTGAAATTGCAGTAGAATAAACATTATGTAAACACACTGCCAGCAAATGACAACTGTACATCATCTTTTCCCATCACTGTTCTACAACATCTAGCATCTGATGGCCATAACCCAAATAAACAAGACACTCTTCAGAGAGGAAGGATTAATATGCTACAGGAAGGCACTCCAGCATAATCACTTCCCTCATTGTGCATTGATTTACATAATTACACTATTTTCCCTTTAAATCTCACTTGTATATCTAAGACTCCCGTGTTCCTCTCTTGCACATTCTCTTTACATCTCTATAGTATACCGTATAATAGTATAACTATGCAAATAAATAAATAATTTATATATTTCTTTTTTGTGCAATCGTGATTACTGCATCGTCTGTTAGTTCTTAGGATTTTTATTCCTTTCTGCATTACGGTGTCCTTTCCACCATTTATCCTGAACCTGCGTAACATAACTGAAGTCTCTCTGTACACACTTTGTTTCACATATTAGTAACTATATGCTGTAATGGTCACTAGATTCCTTGAACTACAACTAAAGGCTGCTTTATTATTTCCCGCCAATTGAAAGGAAAAGGGAACATAACTTAAGAAAAACTAACAAAAGAACACTATTGCCAGATGTCCATCACACGGTCAACTTATCAGCCACCACCCTCTGTGGGAATAATGCCAGTTTCTGATATCCCAAAGCCAGTCTTTCATGAAACTTAAGGAATTATTTTTCCATTTTTTTAAATTGTATTTCAAACCTCTACTGCAAAAGAAAGCCCTACCAATCCTTACAAGTCAACCATGTGGACTAAAACTGGAAAAAGGGGGGGGGGAGGAGAAAATATTTTTCAGTTACTTTTTTGAAACCTGCTTCTAAACCTAAGCTTGTCTCCCTAATTTGTATAAAATCTCAGCCAAACAGATTTTTAGGTTCTTCAGTGATTTAGGGACATCCAAGTACATTTAGTTTCAATGCTGTTATAGAAAACATTTGGTAATCCAAAATATACTCAAAAGAAACCATTTCATGGTTCTTTTTTGTTCTTTTCTAGGTATGGAATTTTCATTCTACTTTCTACTCTTACTGCAGTTACTGCTTTTTAAGGAAAAAAAAGGTTTGGTCATTCAGTTTGACAATCAAGCCTACACTGTATATACCGTATTTCAGGAATATGAGGAAATCACAGGGGGGTTTTAATGTATAAAAGACAGACTTTATTCAGGATGAGCTAAGAATCTTCTTTTTGTGAGTAGAACTTAGACACTAATATGAGAGGAAGTTATGGCAATAATTACAGCTATTGGGAGTAAAACTCATTTAGAAAGATAATAAACTGAGAATACTTAAACTGACTTCATCCAGAGAAAGATAAAAGAATAGTTTACAGAAATATGGCATGAACTGCATTTACATTTAGTATCATCTACTTTTGTAACACCTCTCCCTTCCTCTACTTCTAAAGGAAATACTGTCAAATTTGCTCTTTGTCGGACTTCTAGAAATGGATTTACAACTAAAATTGTAAATTATAACCTTTACTGTCTTGCTCATTTCCATCTCAGTAAAGAATTCATCTGCTCCAGAACACTGTGCATCTCTTGACCACTCAATAGCTAGAGAAAAAGTATCACAAGCATTCCTAATTATTATTTACAAAACGAAAGAAAGAAAAGCAGGTCAAAAAATGAGACTCACAAGTGGTAGGTATGATTTGAAATTCCTTCAGTTATTTGCATAACCATCCAATATGTTTTAATGACTGCAGTTATGAGATTAGATAAATTCATGAAGAACATATATTTATTAATGCATATACTCAGGACTCTTACTCTTCCCCAGTTAGAATGTCAGGTGAACATTTCAGCTGAAAGAAAATGAATTGTGAGCTAAAGATGAGCAGTTCCGTCTCACCTGACTTACTCATGTGAAGAGCCTCTAATAGACATTGTGGGGTGCACGCATTATATTAGAAGCTACGCCACTGATTTTTTTCAAATTTCCTTTAAATAAAAAGGAAGAAGAAAAGGTTAATTAAGTTCCCCCATGCAATTCTGTTAAGAATATCCACGATTGCTGTAGCATGAGGAAGATATTTAATTCAAAAAAAAGAGGAAGAGGCACTCTTGAAATATACAGCTAGTCAATCAGAATGACTGAACAGCTGTGGCTGCCCTGCTTAAATGAAATGCAGACTCTGAGAATATTATAACAAAAAAAAAAACACCCTAACAAACAAAATAAACAAACTTTCTGCCCAGAAGTATGACACAGAAAGCCTTGTAACATAATATACAAGTATGAGTTGGTAATATATAATCCTCTTTTGTGTTATCATCAAAATCCTGTATTTTGTAATACGAAGCGGCATTTGACAATATGAGTCGTATATCCATAACTTGATATACTGGCCTACTGGGGTTTTGTTATTTGGATTTCTAGCTTGACCAATTGTCCCAAAGTAAAATAAACCATCTCAAAAATTGTTAAGAAATACTTTATTTTCAGAGACGTTATGGAGGCTTTTACAAGATGCGTAGTTCACTTTCTGTTCTCTCACAGGTATTCTGTGCTAATTCCGCCAGAGCAGAAACTGCTCGCGGTGTTCTTTGCAAATTTAAATATGGTTTTAAACTAAAAATAATAATCTACAGAGATTTACTAAAGATACATTTGCACAATCCAAACTATCAACTTTTAAATTGTATCTTAATAAGAACAGAATGTGTTGATTTTCAACATCTAAAAATAATAATAAAAACATGACCAGGCTTCTGCATTAGGAGTTGGATGTATCTATATCAAATATTTTCCCATAGACATTTTTCTTGTTTAATTCCTCAAAACTATTTAATATCCTCCAGATACAGGTGTACTTCATTGAGAGAATAAATTGAAAGTAAAATACTTCTTTTGTAACCAGAGAGCAGAGAAGGCTGAAAGCAACTATCAACAGTCTGCAAATCAAAGTTTCTCATATTTGATTCCAGATTTTATTAACTGCTTTAATTTAGCCTGGCCAAGACATGGCACTTCATTGAAAAGAGTGGAACTGACTCAAAAGATTAATTACAGTAAAATTATCCTAATCTGTCATAAGCTCTGATATAGGAGTAAGAGGAAGTAATTTGCTTCAGTAAAAAGCAATGATCACCAAAGCATGAAAATTAACACTTCACAGAGGTAGGTATTAAATGAGAAATATTAGCTGCATCAGCATATTGGAGACAACTATAAACTGCAGGAGACTTCTAAGACTGAGAAATACTATAGTTTATTATGATAAAGTCAATTTTATCATTCAGTAAATGCTCACTTTGTGAATTTAGCACTGTATTTCTTTCCCCTCAAAGGTAAATTGCATTACTGCTTTACAGAATTTATACCACTTTTGTTTCCTTTATGCATTATTGCTTACTTTATCTCATGGAAACTTATTAATACACAGAAGGCAAAAAATCACTGAGTATTACTTTATTACTTACTTTGGAGTACACAGACAACACTTATGACATATGCTCTTCAGAAATTATATTAAAGATACTTTGGCTTTACATTCTTGTATTGCAGAATAAATTCAACCCAAAGATTTTATAACCACTAGCATTCATACAGAAAGGTACTAATGCATCATTATGATCTAGCAGGTTGCTCACTGTGTTTTACAGCCTTTCAAATTACATTAACCTTTTGTACCTCAAGTATTTATGACCTCATAAGTAAGTATTTATCAAACTGAAAGCTCATATACAGCACTGTATTTTAGCTATCATTGTTTAGGAACATTTATAATTTCTTTTTGCCTGAATTTAAAATCACTTTGGTACACAGTCCATGTTTTTAACAACAACATTAATGCAAAGTAAGACTATTTTTCCACTGTCCATGAAAATGACTAGACACAAAATTGCCAAATGCCTCAAATATTTTCTCATGCCAATGTGGAGAAAACCTTCTCATGCAAATTTTATTCTAAAATAAAATAAGAATTTTTTTAGAAACAGCAAATATATTTGTTATGCTTTCTGCAATATTCAACAGCGTATCACAGCAAAACAATACACGGAAGTACTCCTGGTACAAGAATCACTGCAATTCTGAAGTCATAGATTCTCCAACTACATATCATGCTCTGTATTTAACAAAAAAACCTCCACAAAATACAGCAATTCAGGCAGTATGTACACTGTGTTAAATATCTCCATGCCATATGCATAGCCACATTTGAGAAAACACCTGCAGTTGATTAATGTATTGAACAAATATTGCACAAATACAGTGTTGCTTGCAAATATTTTTCCTGGCAAATCAGTATGAAATGTGAGGTATTGAAGCCTACCATGAGGAAGGCAAAATTGTAAGCTTACAAACATTCTCATAAAATTTATGGCTAACAAACACCACTGCATAAGCTGAGCATATCTCCAAGAGAAACAATGCCTGTCTAAACCTGTCATTTCTTTGCTCTCTACTGGGGGTGTGTGGCAGGGTAAGGCATTACCCTCTTATCCACAGGCGCCTGAGTGATGGCAAAAAGGAAAAAAACAAAAAGAAAAAAGGAAAGGAAAGGAAGACCATAGGGAAAAATGCCACAGGAAGGGGAAAAAGGGTATCTGCGGCTCTGTTACCATCTTCTGCACACTTACGCACGGACAGTGGTTGAAAGAACAAGCATTCAGTCTCAGCCTCTGAGGGATTTCTGCTTGCTGGTAATCATACTGAGATATAGATTACTATTGGCCTTGCCTGCTGCATTTATTGCAGAAAAAAAACCCCAAACATAAATAACTTTGTTACAGATGGAATAGACTAAGGAGTTGCTGAGGTGCTTTGCTCTTTCTAGTGCCCTCCTCCAACAAGATGCTGCCAGCCAACCCCCCTCCCACCCATGCTCCTTGTCCATATCGTGATCTCCTGCCACCCTTCTTGCAGCTTTCTCAAGACTTTGCAGTGTTTAAAACAAACTCAACAACCCAGTAAGTCAAAGGTCAGTTTTCAGTCTCCCTCTCTCTTGACAGCCACAGGTCCCTGTATTTGTAAAGCTAAATAACACAGCAGAATGCCTTCATATTTAGCATGCTACAGGGAGTTTTAGACCCTTGTCACCTGACCTTTGCCATGATCCTGGCAGCAGTCATGTTCCTCATATCATTTCATGCCCCATCTTTGACTTCTCAATCCCATTCCTCCGTGGAAGAGAGCTGGAAACTATGCCAAAGCAAAGGAGCAGATGCGTCTTGCTAGATGCTACCACACACGATGACCCTACTCTCACCACACATCACAAGGGGGAGTGCAGGTGGACAAAGAGACATTAGCTTCACATGGTCTGCATGGTATGTCTGAAAGTTAAACCAAGCTGTAGAGTTTTGCCTTTTTTTAAAAAACATACACATTTCCTAAGTAACAGAGTATCTTACCAACTTTTTTTTCTTATTCATACACCTGAAACATAGCATTCACACAAATCAAGCTCAGACTGTGGTCTATTCAACGCTCAATGCTCCAAAAGCATACACCAGTTCAAAATGAAATTCAGCAATAGCATTCTGTTGTTATGGGAAAAAGACTATCTCTCAGTCTAGACACTTCAGCTCAGGACAGCCAGCTGCTGCAATCTGTTTTGTCACAGATTTGCCTCTGGCAGGTTATTTAAACTACTTGTACCCTAGTTCCTCCTCTGCAAAAATGGAAAAAACAATAATTGTAATTCAACAAAATCTCACAAAATGGTCACAAGGATGAAATCAATCTTTTCATGAGATGCTTGGAGGGGATCATCCTCTAAACTCAACAAGAAAGAAATAATCACACTAGATTAAAGCAGTAGCATCACATTCAGAAATATCTCAGTCTTACAGTCCACTCCCAAATCTAAATAACTTTATCATTTGAGGTCACAAGCCTGTAAGCTCTCTATTTCAAATTGTTTTGTGCTACTCCATAACAGTGGTAGGAAATGCAATTCAACTTCCCTCATATAAGGAATCACCACCTGGTAAAATGTCAGAAATTTAGAGAAAACAAAGAAGGGCCGCCTTGCATCCAAAATCAGACTAGAGCAGCCCTATAATGCACCAATAGGTTGCCTTGTGCCCTGACAAGCTGCTAGTAATATAAACCCCTTAGTCCCTTGGCTGCACCAAAGCAGACAACACATTCTGGTCCTAAGGCAGTAACACAGCATGTCATACATCCTCCTTCAGTCGCTGTGACATCTCTATGAGGAAAAACAACACAGTAAGATTTCATAACATTGATTACATCTCTGTGACAAGGTAATTCATCAGCACTAAGAAGCTTGTACAGTGCAACGCTGAACCCCCATGTTATATTCCTGTGGCATTAACATCAGCCTCAGATATTTTGTGTATTTCCCACTCAGCCTTTACTATAGAGGAGAGTGGACAGTGAATTCATAACTACAGAGATAAGACTGAAGCAAACAAAGAAAAAAAACGTCTTCAAGCCCTCATAGCACTCAAAGCTCTTCCTCTTAGTGATAAAATTGGCCTAAACATGCACTAGGATATTATTTTCACAAACCTTATCAGAAGGTGGTCAAGGTACAAAGGTATTTTCGCAAATGTGAGAGCAACAAATTTATCACCTGGGCACTACTCAATTTACCAAAGAGCCCACCTGTAAATAATGTAAATAACATTTGGCATGAAATATCCACTCTTACTGAAAACTGCTGAGCAAATACCGCATTTGATTGCTGCATTTGGTCAGTAGGGCAAGGTGTTACAAAGCATCCCCAACGGATTAGTACTTTCAACTAAATCTCAGGGATTTCCTAGTTAATTCCCATTTCTTCACCTGAAAAGTATGATCAAGAAAAATTTCTTGTAGTAAATGTATGGTTTGCTGCAGGGGCAACAAACATCAACAAACATACCACCAGACAGCCTCGTTCCCCTTTTTTCAGTCTCAGCAGCAAGAACATACACCTGAAAGCACACAGCTTTCCAGAAGAGAATGGAGTACACTCGTAATGTAGTTAATTCCCATTTCTTCACCTGAAAAGTATGATCAAGAAAAATTTCTTGTAGTAAATGTATGGTTTGCTGCAGGGGCAACAAACATCGACAAACATACCACCAGACAGCCTCGTTCCCCTTTTTTCAGTCTCAGCAGCAAGAACATACACCTGAAAGCACACAGCTTTCCAGAAGAGAAGGGAGTACACTCGCAATACTCATTAAACTGTAAATTGTCTAGCCTAAACTCAAATGATTACTCTGACACCTGTGGAATGACTATGCTATACATACAGTAAACTTCCTGTGAATGTCTTAAGTAATAATGAGTCACTATGCTGAACCAAAAAGACTGCTTTTACTTGTAATAAAGACAAAGTACGATTCTTCATGGAAGAAGATAGACAGACAGACAAGATAGACAGATAGATGAAAATACAAAACTTGAGTATTCAGGAATATGGGCCCTCCTTCCTTCCCACTGAAGGCAAAAGGACACTTGGGATATAGTAAATTTGCTGTCCTGAAAGTATGTATTTTAAAAAACAACAACAAAAAAAACCAACCCAAAAAACCACACCTGTGTTGAAAACAGAAGCATCTCTTGCTGTAACAATAATAATAAAAAGAGAAGAACCTTGGCTCTTTCCATTAGAAAGCGCAGAACAGAATCAGTGATTCAGACCCTAGTACCTTTGATTGAACATGTTTTGTCTATAAAGCACATTAGAATCTTTGGAAAGTTGACTTTGCTGTACATGCAAAAAGAGAAGTAACATGGGAAATGGCTGCAAGTTTCTTTCAAGAGAAAACAGAGAGATAAAAGGAATGGATCTGCAACACTTCCAACTCAGTGGGGGAAAAAAGAAAAGAGGGAGCCTAGTTCAAAAATGAGAGGAAGAAAATTCTAAAATTGGAAATGCTTGCTGGAGACAGGAGGAAGCCAATAGCAACATTTTATGCTGGTGTGGAAGTGCTTTTATTGCATGCGTGAGCCATTTCACAAGAACATGTACCGCCAGGCTGTATGTTAACTTCAGCAATTTTCCAATGAGCGGAGCCTGCAGTGTTCCAAAGATTTATAACTACAAGTGTATGCTAAAGATTACCTTCAAAACAAAATTTTAAATAGCCCTAATAGTAGCCAGTATTGGGTATCTTTGTGCATACCAGCAGGTACTGACATTTCAGCACAAGCTTGATGTCTGAATTAAAACATACAACTCAAAATGTCACCCATCAGCTTGTATTAAAGGTAAAATCTTACAATGCAAGTGTATGCAAACACAACTATCCAGCAGCTCTGCATAAACTCAGGACCCCACTATGCAGGTATCTATTCCTGAATCTAATAACTTTGTAAGAAGTTCTGTTCAATTATTCAATTATTGCATGCATGATTATTATGAACACCGGTACACAACCCTTTCAGTTATAAGCGCTTACAAGACTTATCTCTGAGGTCAAAACCATCTTTTGTCACTAAAGTACTGTGTACCGTGGTGCAGATTTACTGGGATATAGTACCACCCGCTCATAAGTATCAAACAGTGTTCATGCATTAGAAATGATTCAATGTCTACCTTACAAACATGTTTACTCCTCCAACTTTTAACTTTTTGATTTTGTAAATCAGAAAGAAATTTAAAAAAACACTGGAATTTAAGCAAGCCTCCAAAAAACACCACAAATTGTAACGTATTTTAAGCTCATCACTTTAAAGGATTACTATAAAAGTTTTTCAATTTGCTTAAAATCTACCTTTTTATCTGATTTTTATTTCTCTTTTATATCCTTTACCTTTTTAACACCATCTAACTAGAATACATTCTGTATTAAAAAGACAAAAAAGTGACATTCAAATATAAACAACAAAGCTCCACTATTTCTCCTGCTCCAGGTTAGGACAGTTTACCACCTGTCCCTGACAGTTTTTCTCTAAAGAAAAAAAGGAAGAGGTTATCTGTGAGAACAAGGAAATACAAATATTCAGAGGTAAAACTCGGCATCTGTTTCATGAAATTTGGTAACGCTGTACTTCAAAACTATGTAAGAAAGGAAATGAAGGCAAGGGAATGTGTCCACGAGAAACCATATTTCTCAGCACAACCCAAGTATTTACATACCCCTAAAACCAAAAGAATAAGAACTCTGAGCAAATAGGCAAAAGAATTGCTACATTTGCAAGTAAATGCACATTAAAAGCAAATTTCTCTCGCCTAAACTATTAATTTTTCCTCGATGTAAGTGAAAAAACACAGAATTTCTTTTTAAATATCATTTCATGTTAAGATTAATACTTTCAAATATTTTAAGTAAATCGACATGCTACCACTACAGAAGCTTCATCTGCAAACACTAATTAGCACAGACAGACTTAGATCTTTCTGGATAGCTGCGTGATCTGCCTGCAGTATGTTGCAGTGTTGGTACACATATTGTTTTCAAATCAAATATTTAGATACTATTCTGGAACAGCTGGAACTTATGTGAATCCTTATTAAATTAAATAGTTGACATCTTTTGATGCACTTTTTATAACAGCAACAAAAAACCACAGGCATAGAAAAGACTTGCCGACTCCAATCACGCTTTCCTCTTCTCTTTTGATTGAATCAGAAGGCATTCTGCTGCTTTTTGTTGTTTGTTTTTTATAAATCAGAGAATAAAAGAAAAGTATTCTAATTACAATCCAAAGCAAAAGAGCACAGCGAGAGAAACCCTCCATTCTTACTTTTCCAGGTATAAGGAAGCTGGGAGGCAGTGCCAGTCTTATTACAGAATCTGCAATCAGTCAATACATAAAGATTGAGACATTGTCCTCAATGGCAAACAATCTTTGAAGTCCTCTGTTCCATCAGTAGAGAGTTTCATGTTCTTTGTCTACCGCACCTGGAGGTGTTATTAGACCTTGTGGCAGAGGCTGATAAGAAGCTGCCACACCGGCGCTCTTTAATCCCCTCCTTCTCAACAAGCATTTACAGAACTGATTGCTACAGCTGCGAAGGACCTGAAGAGTACTTACACATTCTCTTGCCATTTGGAGATGGATTTTAAATGGGCATCTCAGAATTTGTATACTGGGGTAAGACTCTGACTGTAGTTCAGAGGCAGTTCCCAGAAAGGGAAGAAAAGATCAATGGCAGTGGCAGCTGTTTCAATGGGTGAGATTTAAAGAGGTCTCTGCTGGAAAAGCAAATGCAGAAAGCCCCTTTAAGCAAAAGTAGTAGATGGCCTGAGGGGTCTCTCGTAGAAAGCCCTTGAGAGACTTTTCTAAATCAAAAAAGGCAGCACGATATGCTGATACTGCAACGCAACTGCGTGGGATACCATCTGAAAAAGCATCTAGAACCAGCAAGATGTAGCAATCTAGATACAGAAATACCAGAGAATTCATGTATGTTCTTCACATCAACTATATATTCCCTTCAGAAGATTACATATTCTCTCCATGCCACATTAAAATCAATGGTAGCTGGCTTTGTAACTCCTACTGGGGGGGGGAAATGAAAGTAAACAACTAGATAATATTGGAAATAAGCAAAAACTGGGAAGAAACAGGAAGTAGAGACAAAGCAGGCATATTGAAAAATAACATAAAAGGAAAACCAGAGGAAGATTATAAAAAGGGAATGAAGTGTTGTAAAGATGAAAAGGAAGACAAAACAACTAAAATGCATGCAAAGATTAAAGCAGTAAGCAAAAGGAGAGGCAAGTTTTGCATTTATGCAATTCCTTTTTAAAAATTAGCAATTATTTTATATATGTATATAAAACCTTCTCAATATATTAGGAAATACTTACCCTCTATCCCTGCAGTGCCAACAAAGTAACTAAATGTTCACCTTTAATCACACAAGTAAAAAGCACAAAGCACATGGCAACTACTTACATCTCACCCCCCCCATAAGATCAAGTCATACTTTAATCAGCTGACACTATCTTTTTTGAAGTTAACAACTGCTCACATATCAACATGAAAGAACCTCAATTTTATACAGAGCAACTAAGTAGGTTTCACACAAACAGAAACAGAACAGGGGTTTTGCTTTTGCTGTGGGAGAACTGCATGTAACTTTTTGGTGGAGGCATTCTACTGTAAATGCATATTTTAATAAATTAAAAAATGTGTACATTATTTTAAATAGCATCTAACTTCTGTAGATGCAACTGTAAAGTATAAACTGTCTTAACTGGGAACAAAACCTATGACAGCAAGAATAAATTTAGTTTTAAGAGTACCTGAATTTTTAAAATAAAGATACTGATCTGTGCATGTATTATTATTATAATTTATTGATGTTATAAATGTATTTTAAAGCATTTTTTAATAGAAATCAGAAAAGCATAGTAATAAGAATAATAAGAAATAGTTTTCTTTAAACAGTGATGTTCATATTAAAATCAGAAAATTATATACTAAGAAGTTGAGATTCATGAAGGCAGGTATCTTATGTTCCTATTAATAGTTTTAAACATAAGTTACCTGCAGTTTACAGTACAAAGGTATGCATGCTTTCACAACCAAAGTCCATCTCCTATAGCCTAATGGCCTGAATGGACCTCCTAGCTGCATTCTTATCTTCCAGTAGAACCAGGACAGAAAAAACCAACCACTGTTCTGGTCTCCCTCAAATTGCAGCTAGTATCTTGACATGTAGATTACTATTTCCATGTCACACTTTTGTAAAGAAATTGCCATATATATGTAGGATTAATTCAAGACAGAACAAAAACAGGTTACTCTCTTACATACCCCTTTCATCTGGAATTTCTACCTATTTCTACAACTAATTAATAAATTATTGGCTATTTAATGTCTAGATCTGTGCAATTTAAAATGACTACCCAAATCTTTCTGCATATCACAGAAAGACGAAATACAGCATGATGTTCATGCTAGACTATTGGCTCAGTCTAATTCCTTTTCCGGTAAAGTCTGAAAGGAAGAACTTCTAACCATTTCCTGAATGCATATCTAGTTAATAAGAAAATTGTCCTCTGTCTACTTCTGCCTGTGATGTGTATTTCGCCCTGTCATGTCACTGGTAGACCATAAAGCAGCTTCAAACTTACAGATGGATTCAAGTGCTTGCAGGTTAAGCCAAGACAGATCGACGTGCCTCGCTACTATCTTTCTAATATTGACAGACAGCAAAGTTGAATGTTTGAATCAAGTCACTCTTTCATACTGACCCTAGAAAGGGAACAGGTTAAGGAGGGAGAAGTGGTAAGTAAGCCCACACATGAGTAACATTTAATTAAAGTAATTCTGTGGGTAGGTAGCTGGGTGTGTGGGAAAGCTGAAGAGATAGGTGTGTGGGAGAGGAATGGAAACTTGAGAGTATAAACAGGGTTTGAAAAAAATATTTTCAGGGTTGGGTTGGGGGGTAATAAGCCACTAAGCTATCCTTAACTGAGACCCACGTGTAGTCATGCAGGAGAGTGAGTTTAGTTCTTGTGCACGTGTAGTCATGCAGGAGAGTGAGTTTAGCTCTTGTGTAACCCTGGGCAAAGACTGTGACATGAATAGAAATTCAGCCTTATGATTTAAGGAAGAAGAGAGGAAGCCAATCCGAATGATCTTCAGAGCTTTTAACTACAAACCTCATTAGTTTTCCATCTACCTGTACTACCTGACCATCTGACCTCTCTAATGGAGAGCCAGTTTCTTGCAAGCAAGGACCTAAGGATGCTGCTGGTTAATCAAGAAGTTACAAACATATTCTCCTCATGCCACTGCACAAAGTATTCCAGGCAATATGCAAATTTATATTGCAATTACAAAGAGTTGGTGCAGTGCGGAATCAACAACTTCTGATGAAGTTGCAAACCATTAACTACCATTTGCATGCCAACTACAACAGAATGGAAAACATCATTAGTCTTACCTAACCTAGCACAGCCACTCCTGTATTTAGTGAAAATGCAAGCTAATTTTCACAAAATATTGATCCTTACGGGGAGGGGTTTAATTACCATGTTATAACGTGAAGCAAAGATGCAGAAGGTCAAATACAAAGTAAGCTGTAATTAGCTATTTCATCATACCAAGATCACCTTTGAAATTTATGCTCAGTTTATTCAGCAAAATGTGCAACAAATGTTTTTCTCAATACATCAGAACCCGAAGCACAGCCAAAGCATTTGGATGCCACAGCTACGTAGACTGCATAGAGAGAAGAAAAAGTCAATAATGTAAAATGTAAAAGAATTGGTATGGAGAAGTAAATAGCCCAAGAGACAATACAAAGTACAAGAAACTCAAAAAAACAGTATTGTAAACTCTTTCAGGCCCAAGCAGGAAGAAAATCTTAAATTATTTAACTGGTCAATTCCAGCCTTAGAGTTGGCTGGAATTGCCTGCTCAGGTGATCTCAGGACTGTTAGTCTGCCCCACAATGAACATTCAGAGGGGTATTCAATGGTGTTCAGCTAATTTATTTGAGCAAACATGACTAGAGATGACAGAGCGTAATTGCTCTCTTTATCCCCGGGTGGGTTTTTTTGGTTTTGAGGAGGAGCTTCAGCTTTACTACTTCACCAATTGCAAGCACTCAAAAATCATGAGAGGAAGTTAAAATCATAGTATCTCAAAAAACCCAGAATAATCATTTTTATGTCTTCTGTTTCAGTATCACATTTGCAATCCCTTCTTGCTATGAGAATCAAAAGGAAAAAGCAGCTGAGGTGATACCTAAATCACAAGGATCGGTTACTGAGATTTCAGAACCCAAGACATGCTGATATGCATGCAGTGGCACAATTAGCCGGCAGTGTGACAGCTGCTCTCCTCACACTGGATACCCACTCACAGAATGACAAGTATTTTCTGGGAGCAAAGCCTAAGTTAACTTAGCAACACAGGAAAAAAAGGTGGTTATCTCCTCACCAAGCAAAACAACTAAGTATACAAGCAGGCGCATTATAAACATTATCATAAAAAACAGTCGGTTTAAGGTTCCGTGTATCCTTGAGAAGAATCTATTTTAGAGCATGCACTGACACATACAGCTACTAAAGTGAGCAATATGTTCCTGCTATTCCTTACACGAGAAGAAATACACGTGGGGCATAGTTACAAAGTTTACACGCAGGGCTCTCAGCAAGGAAGCCTCTTACAAGTAATAATGCCTATGATCACAAGTCATTACTGTGCCTCACCAAACTAGCACAGCATTATGTTATCTATTTGGGATGTCAGTTTTGATCTCTTCACTATAGAGTAGGAGCTGGACGAGGTTGCTTGCTTCCGCAGCTCTGAAGCACTCGGGGTCTTGAAACAAGCTCCTTGAAATACTTTTTCAAGTAGCATTTGGGACCAAATATAATAGGTAGTATAACTGAAATAGCATACCATGCTGACACAATAGCCTACACCAGCAGGGTATGATTTAGATGAATAAACACTGCTGTAACAATTGTCAAAGTATTATCAACTACCTAGCATACTGGTGGCAAACATCTACAGACAAAAATATGGAATTGAAATATAGAATAAAAACTGGGTCATTGATAGCGGGGGGC
>NW_008794125.1:4683107-4687129 GCF_000699145.1 Aptenodytes forsteri | reverse complement strand
GTGGGGGGGAGAGAATCCATGGGGAAATCTGACTTGCAAGACAGCTGCTTCATAGAGAAAAGTTCCTAGCTCCTCTGCAGGGGGAGCACAGTCCTCTGAGTGCCACTATTTAGAGAAATGATTGACATGGTTTTCTGCACTGTAATTCTGCTCTGCATGCTTTCCAGACAGAACTACACACAGAGGCGAGCCAGTAACTTTTTCTTCCCAAGCCACAAGAGGCAGTTCCAGGATCCGCGTTTCATCCACTATGAAAACCTACTAGGCAAAAGCAGAATATTCAGCGACAAGGATAACACCAGCTGAGCTCAGCAGCACTGAAAAGTGTCCCACTCGCTTTGCATATACTTGATAATGTTGGACTTCGAGGAAGTTTACCTCCAGGCTAACAAGCACAACCACAGTTACACGATGAACCAGCAAATTACACAGAACTTTGTTTTAAATATCTACTTCAATGACACAATGTTGTAAGAACAATTGATGGACACCTCTAAACCAAGTAGGATATAGCCCACTGTTTAATGTGGAATAGAATTTCTTGAAACAGCTAATGTATCCCACACACCAGGAGATAGACAGACCAAGAATAAAACAGTAGGAGAGAGAAGGAGAAGAACGAAGTGTTAGGGAGAAAAGAAAGAAAGGGGGGGGGGGAAATCACGCCAATAACTTACATAGAGAACAGAGCAGAAAAAAAAGCTAGTAAAGAACAGAAATATGCTGCAGAGAACTGTAGTAACAGTCTACCCACCTGCGGGCTTTGACAATGCACTAAAGCACTTTACTATAAATGCTTGCTACTGTCAGTTTTCTTACCCAAATTAAAAAGCACAACAGAGAAATACACCCAAATTAAAAAGCAAAACAATCAGTACCAAAAAAAAAAAAAAAAAAAAAAAAAAACAAAGGTTCTCTCTTTTTTTCCCCCCAAACAAAAAAAAATCAAAGGTTGTCTATCTTTCTCTTCCCCAAAACAACAAAGTTCAACACAACAAATAATTTTTCAGTCCAGAATATCACTAAGCCTTCCCAAATCCTTAGATGAAGAGATGGCCTCTGCAACATGACTAAAGAATGCACAAACCTGGACATAATTAACACCAAGAAAAGAAACCATCAAACTTACAAACCATTACATCTCAAAGAATATACAAAATCTCAAGGTAAAGCAGGGCAACTGTAACAACAGACTTCTAGTATCTAATATATCAATTTTTTTTACACAGGAGAGTATCAAGTTCAGTGGATGCTACAGGAAGAATTTTGGTAGCAACCAAGCTGAAATTTAGTCGTAACAGAGGAGTTATGCGAAAAATACCTCATCATCTTCAATGATCACAGACAACCCACACCTCTGCACTACCTGTTTTCTACAGGACTTGAAGTAGAAATGCAGCACTGCATCCACTAATGCCATGCTGGGTATTGATTCAGAGCCACCTTAGACAGAAAAGCACTATGCACTGAATCACCAACGCTCCTCCAAGTAAACTGCATTTTCCCCGAGGACTCCTATCCAAGCACACAACAAGGCTTTTCAGCTTGTGAAATCTGGTGAAGTCACATTCCAAGGCAGAAAGACCGCACAATGACCTCAAGTTTTCTCTAATGCAAAAATAGAAGTATGTTTAGAGCAGAATATATTTTATACACACACACACAAAACACAGAGCATTATTACAAACTCACGTTTTTACCAGACCATGATATTTACTTCCATTATTAGTATAATACACTTAGAATAGGAAACACTAGAGAAACCACATTTACTTTACTATTACCTGCTTTCTTACACATGCCCCGTTAATGCCCTTTGTATTTACATACCCATCTCCCACTAACATCAACGGAAGTCATGTATAAAAACCACAGGCAAAAATTCAACAAGTTTTACTCTCTGAACTATATATGTACGGTATGTTTGTGTATATATATGTACACAGGTAAAAGGTGATTTCATATTTCATAAAGTCATCAAATGTCTTACTTAAAAATCCTTTAAAATATGTAATTATTTAACACTCAAACCCACCACCATAACTTTGTAACACACTTATCATTGATCCATCCTTCCTGAAAGAAGCAATTTACTATTTTTGTTAATGACTAAAAGCACGTTTGATGCTATGCAACTCCAAAAGCCTACTAGCACTTAAGTAACCCAGTACTGGATGAGTATTGATTATGCATATACTCAGATGGACTACTTCCTTGATTAAAGTTAAACATATTGATCCAAAAAGATGAAAACCGTATTATTCAGAAAAGACTCAATGTAACTTTTGACAGTATTTTATTACCTACAGATGATTTTATATTATTTCAGCTAAATCATCCTGTCTTTAAACATTTACTTCCCTTTCGTCCTGTACATTTTCTGTTTCATAGCATCAAAATACAAAGTTAGCAATCCCTACACATACAATCTAAGCACCTCTTATGACCAATACTTATCCTAACAAAATACTATTTTACACTATTTTATCAAAACAACAGATCAAAAATTTTCACTAGGAAACACACTTTTTGGAAGTACAAGAGCATTTCTAATCCCACATCTTCACTGCTAAACAAATGTCCATTAAATTATATTTGAATTAGTTAAGCATAACGTGCAGAAAAGTAAAATCTTAACAATATCAGAACATTCCATACTTGTTAATTGCAATTTTCGAAGTGCTTGTTAGTCAATTCGAGGAACAGCAAGCAAGAAAATGTTCTTTCTTAACTGAAAAGAACTTTGGAATTAAACTAAGAGAGAAGTGTAAGGAAAATGGCATGGTTTTTGACAGGGAAGATGCCCAGCCAGTAGATGCTACCTGGAAGTCCTCAGAAAGTCAGTGCTACAAATGATAAAAGATACCCAGAGCATTATATTCAGTTATTATGTGTGCTCCCTGGAGAAGCTCAAGCTATGAAAGGGTTCGTGCAATGTCTTGTTATAAAAAGTAAAATCCAAGAGGAAAAAAAAGGATCCCTTCATATTAAGTTCTCAACAAAATATTTCAGTTTCAATCAAAGAAAAGCATACATTCTCTTCTGATCAGATCTGTCTGCTTTTATAGCATATAGAAAATACTATATATTCTGTACGGCTGTATTCATCAATGTCCCACACCAACTCAAAGTCGGTTTAAAGCACTGTCTTTTTGGCTTGGTAGTACTTTCAACCCATTTTTAAAAGGCTCTGAATGACGAAAGACAACACAGGAAACTTTTACTAGAGCCTACAGATTCTACTCATAAGGAAATCAAGTCTACAGACTTCCTGTATTAATAGCACTCTACTGTGCACAAAACTGCAAACCTGTAATAAAACTGATGATTGGAATCTTGTTCAATTTGCAGCAAATGGGGATACTGACAGAGGTTCCAGCTAGGCCAGGATCACACTCTGTGTTGCAGTAAAGGATTCAAGAGAACTTCCACAGAACCTTTTTAGTTTTATCTTTATTATTTGTATCTTTATTGGGGTTTAGGTTGCACTAGACCCAGCGTAAGCTCTAGCTTCAGTGTATGATTCTTTCAGACAAAAAGAAAGAAACTGGGACACAGAGAAAGCCAGGGCATATGTCTAGACTCGGTGTGGATTAAGTCCTTCATGGATGAGGTTAAGTCACTTCTGGTAGTAGTTCTACAAATTAGGTAATTGCCCTGCAGTTTATTAGCTTCATATTTCAAAATTTTAAGATCCATTTTTAGTGGTATATCCAGCTTCACATGTACATAAATATGCACATGAATAAGAAAACACAAAAATTGGTCTTGCCTCCAATAGCTTGTCTAATCTACATTAATCACGACAGTATTCTTTTGTGAATGATTGATCAATTGATTATTATTCTTTTAAATGCACGTAATACAGCTTACTGAAAGGAAACTATGCAAAAATATTGGAACCTACCAAACAAACGCCACTATGTCCTGACATCAATTCCACTTAAAATCAAGAAGGACTACAGAGCCCTGGGAGCGGCAGTAAGGGACTCAGGAGCGCAGGTAGTTTTTTCATCAATCCT
>NW_008794125.1:4656568-4679381 GCF_000699145.1 Aptenodytes forsteri | reverse complement strand
TTGTCCCTGCCCATGGCAGGGGGGTTGGAACTAGATGATCTTTAAGGACCCTTCCCAACCCAAACCATTCTGATTCTATGATTCTTTAAGACTGGTAGCCAACTACTCAAAAACCTAGCAGGAACTGGAAAGAAACATGATTTTTTTTTTCCTTCAACAATAAAGACCACATGGAGTTACAATGTTGACACAGCTATTGAAGCTCTATTTCGTAATAAAAACATGTATTGTTAAACCTACAGAGAGATGTACACAGCTGGACCCTCATAATATTACAAAGCCCATGTCAAATCTGCTGGGGATCCATCTGCATGTACCTATTTATAATGTCTCTACAGTGTGTTAAGTGGAATGCTAATTAGACACAGTATAACAGATTTTAGACCTAGGTACCCATAATTAAACTGTGAAAACAATATTTGACTGTAAATTTGTAAAACTAACTGATGAGTAATATGTTAAATGTCAAGGCTACTTTGAACAACGTAGATCCATAGATACACACTTCTTGTAAACTTTTATTTTCAATGCATTGTTCTCCAGGGAGGGAGAGTATCCACGACTTTCAATATAACATTGCAATTTAGAAAAAGTATCTTTTTAAAAAACAAAACAAAACTTTCTCAAAGATACCCTAAAGTCAAAAGTAAGGAAATCTAATTCTTTATAAACAGCATGGGAGCTACTTCAAAAAGTTATGCGCATTCCTCTGTAAGAAAGGAAACAGGAAGACAAGAAAAGGATCTGTAGTAAAAAGAGCAAATAACTATACTATATTCCCCAAATACAAAAGGTTAGTGGAATTGAAGTGTTACTCTTCAGAGAATGGAAGTTCACTCCAAGTGGAACCAGAAGGGAGAAAGGCTATGACAAGTAAAATATAAGTTGGATATTAGGAAGGCAAAAAGGAAATAAGAAGAGCAGATAGCAAAGGATACAAAAACAACTAACAATAAAGCCTATTAGTATATCCGAAGCAGGAAACTTTCAAGGGAATCATTGGATTTGCTAGAGCTGGGATTGAATAGAGCACCTGAAGAAGATAAGGGCATTGCAGACAGTCCAAATTATTTCTTTTCATCAGCCTTTGCCATGGAAGATGTTGGAAAAATGCATACCCGACTTTTCTGATAAAGGGACTAACACTTCTTCAAACTGAAAAATCAAAAAGGGGTGAGGAAACACAATAAATTGAAAGCAATAAACGATGAGGGATGAGCTCCTGTCCCACTTGCATCATCAGGTGTTTTACCATTGATTTTAGCACTGACAGTCTTTTACTTCAGAACTGAACGGCAAACAGACCAACAGTTTCAAAATACGAAAAGGCTGAGCTGGGCATCACAGTGGACTGTTCAGTGTGCAGCAGCAGTCAAAAGAGCAAGCAAAAGAATAGAATATAAGAAGAATGAGACAGGGACAGTAGGAAAGACTATATTTTTAGTCAATATCCAAATCTCTTCTGGAGTATCTATTCAGCTTAGGGTTCCTGCTCTAAACCAATGACAGTGGTAAATGACAAGAGTTTGACAACAATCACAAATGATTATGGAAGAAAATTTTAAAAGCTGGAAAGAACCAGGAAGTTAACTTAGCAAAGAGATGAACGAGAGGGGACAATGTAGAGGTGCAAAGAATAATATGAGATATAGGTAAACAGGATGCTCTTCAACTTAAACTTTCTCACGCTACTAGAGCAAAGGGCCAATCAGGGCAATAAAAAGTTACCAAATCAAAAATAAAAGAACTGAAACATTTTACTGCAGAAACCACAAAACTGTGTAATTAATTCACAAGGACATCTCCACGATAGTAGCAAGGAATATCCTTTTGTGCTTTTGCTATTGTTATTGCTTTTCTTTCTTGTTCATACCCATATAACGAAATTAGTGACATGGCAATAAACATAAATCTTCAAACAACTCAATTAAGGGAACATGCTTTCCCTTTCTTCTTGCCCTGCTGCATGAAACTTTTCAGGTTGGATATATGCCAGGGGAGGAAGGGGAGGTAAGATGAGGTATGGAGCATGGTTGCGGCAAGGATGAGGACAGCTAGTAGAGCTGTTTCAAGTGCATGCTCAAATTGCAGTGTGCTGTCTGTTCTGTACTAGATCCTACACATGTAACGCATGTGGTTGTGTCCTGATTTCAGCTGGGATAGAGTTAATTTTCGTCGTAGTAGCTGGTACAGTGCTGTGTTTTGGATTTAGTATGGGAATAATGTTGATAACGCACCGATGTGTTAGTTGTTGCTAGGTAATGCTTACACTAGTCAAGGACTTTTCAGCTTCCCATGCCCTGCCAGCGAGAAGCCGGGAGGGGGCACAGCCAGGACGGCTGACCCCAACTGGCCAAAGGGACATTCCATACCATGGGACGTCATGCTCAGTGCATAAACTGGGGGGGTTGGCCGGCTGGGTGTGACCGCTGCTCGGGAACTGGCTGGGCATTGGTCAGCGAGTGGTGAGTAAATGCATTGTACATCACTTATTTTCTATATACTTTTATCATTATTATTATTATTTTCCCTTCCTTTTCTGTCCTATTAAACTGTCTTTATCTCAACCCACAAATTTTACTTTTTTTCCCCTCGATTCTCTGCCCCACCCCACTGGGGGCAGGCAGTGAGTGAACCGCTGTGCGGTGTTTAGCTGCATGCCGGGTTAAACCACAACAGGCTGATGGCTCAGAAATCTGCCAGATGTTGGCACTGGACATATTGGGTCCCAATCTAGAATTAAGACATAAGAAGTAAACTATCAATGTGTGAAATTTGTGACTGAAATTACCAGGTAGGGCCATCCAAGGAGTCTCTTGCATTATTCATGACACTTCAGAACTTCATATATAAATCAAATAGAAGGAAAAAAAGTCTATCATTTCTGCTCTGTTGAGCACAGATCCACACACAACTTTGGTAATGGCTGCACAAACAAGCTCTCTAGAAAATACAGTATTACAGACATGCTCTTCATAATACTCATTCACACAGTTCCGCAACTAATTTCAATACAGTATCGTTCAATGGACACTTCTATGAAAAACTACTCAGAAGTGTCAAGAATACAGAGGTCGTTAAAAATAACAAAATGAGTCTGGTTTGTTTGGGTGTTTTTTTTCCCAAATGAATGCTTACAAACAGTCTTTTGCAATGTTTTTCCATATTGGACTTAGTCAAGCTTTATTATATGATTCACGGGCTTGCTATTAATCATTTTGTCTGTCTAACACTGTAGAAAAGGAAACTACAGATTCTACAAAGCTCCCACACTTCCTAAGAGGTTCCAAAAGCAGCAAAATTATATCCTCCAAGTTCAATGATAAACTTTGACAGACTTTCAACCTTGAAATGGTGAGTAATCCTAACACAAATGAAGTGCAAAACTATTAAGTGTAACGTAAGAATAAATGTTATCAATAAATACACACGTAACTTGAAACATACTGCTTTAGAAATAGCTGAAACCTTGACTTACTGTGGCTGTGCCGGAGACAGTTTGTGCATTTGTGTCAGCTGCACTCTGTTCAGAGTGTGTCTGAGCAGGAGGGTACATGTTTAACGTGTGCTCTGGAACAGTGGTTTGGCCTGTGTAGTCTGGAGCTGGATGAGGATGTGGGGCTGTGTATTCTGCAGGGATACCATTCTGAGGTGGAGCAAACTGGGCTGAGGCATAAGGCTGTGCCATTGTGTCAGGAGGTGCTGTAGCTTCCTGATTACCCTGTAAAAATCAAAGAAGAAAAAAGGAAGAAGAAGTGTGGAGTGAGATAAAATAAGCCTTGAACCTGCACACCTAACACAGAAAGCGATGATAGTATTCTGCTAAGATTGCTGGCCTGAAAAGGGCACAGTGTTTGTTTCTTGAGGAGAAAATTTCTTATCTGAATTAAATCCATTCTGCTAACGCTATTAAATCTTATTATAATTAGACAAACAAATCAGCTGTTCTCTGGATAGTTGTAGACTATTCTTTAACTGGGAAAGGTCAGTGAAGTCTACCTGAACTAATGCCTCAACTCAGACAATGAAGAGGGACAAAGCTCAGTTTATTCCAAAGGCTACTGAGCGCAACTGCCAATACAGAGCTCTGATGAGGTTAGCCCATGGTCTGTGATCCATTCTGACTTACCATTGGCAGAACACAATATATGCAACCTACACACAGAGCAGGATTTGGGTGCATACTGTTAACCATATGCTGAAAATATTTTTATGAAATAATTCTCTGTAAGATATTCAGAAATACTTTGAGGTACACTGTATTGAGCAACTGCATGCACAAATGCAAAAAAATGAGATCCGATCAAAATATTAAATATTTGAATCTAAAAATGCATCAGTCCAAAATCTTAAGTTAACGTAAAAGAAAAATTCTATGTTGTAGGCTGTCAAAAGAAATAGATGTAAGAACTTTAAAGGCTTTAAATTTGAAGACAATAGTATTTCATTTCCATATTACAATAAGCCTATACAATTAAAAACAAATGCCCTCATCTCTTTATAGATAGATCCATCTTTATGTTCGATATAATAAAGGATAGTCGAGCATGTTAATTTATCAGTTAGAAACTTCTGACTAAATGCTCTGCTCATACCAAATACTAATAATTCTAGGGGAGGAAATGTACAGAACAATCTTTCAGAACCTATACAAAAGACGTCCAAAACATGATGCTGCAGATGACGCAGCATTAGAGGCCATTAATACAGGGATTATCCCAAACTCAGATGAGCTGATTTACAAGATAAAATTATCCCTCTAAATATCAAGTAATGTAAAAATGAATATTTGAGTAAAATGTTAATTAGTTTTTAAAATACTCATTTTCCCACCAAAAGCATGTACAAGTACCTGTACAGGACTACTATAGGGATTTTGCTTATTTATACTCATCAGTCCTTGGTTTCCTAATTTCAAAACAGGCTGGATGAATAAAAGACATTCTTTTGTATTTCGTACTTAAAGACATTTCCAGCCAATTTCAGCTGGTTCAGACATCAGTCCTCTGACCTGAACTGGACCTGAACTCAAGCACTTTTAAGAATTTGCAGAATCACAGCACTGGAATAAGCCTTGGTACATGCCAGGCTTAGAAGGGAAAATCAAATTTTCCTTTGTAAAAGGCATTCGGTGTGTCCTAAAAAATTAAAACACTGTATCAGCAATCAAACCCTCCCTAATTTTGATCCTATCTTTGCTACTCTTTTAGTGTATGGCCTTGAGCAAGTAGTTTACATTGCTTCATTCAACCACCTTCAAAATGAAAACAGTGACATTTACCTACTTCACAGGGCTAAGTCAGTAAGTTTCATTTGCATATATCTACAATCATTCCAAGTTTATTGCTGCACTGAAACTTGCCCTGTTTAAATTTCAGTGGAGGTTAAAAACTCTTGTAAATGTATACTTATATGCTCTTATATTAAAACGGCAAGTTCCCTTTCTTATTTCTTTTACCTAATATTTTCACTATTAAAAAAAAATCCAGATGCAGTAAAAACCAGCAATGACTGGATTAGATCAGAGACATTTATTAAATGTTAAAGAAGTATTTTTAAAATTTGTGGGGGAGGCAGGGGACCATAATTTTTTTAATCAACAGTTTCAGGAAGGACTTCAGCAAGTAGTAAGAATGAACAACAGCAAATTGAACTTCTGCCTATATAAGCATTTTCACTGTGCTGGCTTTGGAACACGGTAGCTGGTTACTGCTGGTCTTTAAGCTATTCCTTCATGTCAGATGCTAAACATGACATTAGAGTCAGCAGCTGTTAAAAAAGAACAATAATAGCAACAAAGGGACCAAGGGCTAATGTCCAGGTGCATTTGATCTAAAGGTTTTAGTACTACCTTGAGTCCTAAACCAGATGTTGCTGAGACCCCCACTGTTTCTCATTAACATTGACAGCAGTTCCATGAGACCCTAATTAATATTCAAAGCATTCACACTTAGCACTAATTACAGCTAATATTTAATTAAGAGGGTTGAACTTTTATATTATTTTTACCAGCAACTCCAAATGATTCACTTTTTAGATTTATCATAAAATGGCAAACTGCACTGGCAATTCCAGCACCTTCACGTTGCTGAGACTCTTCTACCTCTTTCATTAGACTTGTTAAGCTGAGGTCTGTATCACACTTACTTAGAACCGAGATCCCATTAGTAAGTAAACAACAAAGGGTCAGGGGTTTGTTTTGTTGAAAATCGGTGCCTAGTGTAGCCTTTCCTAGCCTTCAAAATTAGTGTGAATTTATGATTCACAATTAATTCAATAGACACAGTATTACAATGTAGTAGAAAAGCATGTATGTATAAACATGTTCTTTACTACTTATATGGGTATCAAGCCAATAGCTTATTGTTTAGAATACGAATTTATATCAAGAACAACGCAGTGTCAGCTAACACATATTTGTATATACATGTGGTTGATGGAAACCCCAGACTACACAAAAGTCAGATACACTTGAATAGATTTTAAAGAACCAGAAGTTCTTCAAATATAATCACCTAAAATGTACCTTTGTTGCGCCCTTTAAAATACAGTGAACTAAAATGAATAAAGGAAATAATAGATCTAATGCATTAAGTTGAAAATATGAAATGGCCCTAAAAGCAACAGGAAATATTGATCCTAAATTAGCCTATGAACTCAAGTATTAGAGTAATCTCAAAACTGCAGATGACAGTACACAGACATCGCTTAATACAACCTAGGCATGAGAGGCTAAACAGAAGTTGTCCCTTCAGACTCAGTTCCAAGTATCTTTAAGATTAAATGACCCCTTAATGCTCACTTTGTGCATGGTTTTTAATAAAGTAGTTGTTGGCAACAGAAAGAAGAACAAAGGATGGCAGACAGTCAGGCTCTGCTAAATGTTTTGGCCTGAGTTTTAATGAAAACCACATTTCAACTGAAAAATATGCTTTACGTGGCAGTGTATAAAATCAAATTTATTGCTTTCTGGTTAAATGTTGAACTCTAAAGAACAAAAAAAGAAAGCATTCCAACGATGCAGGTAACTGAAATAAACAGAAAGAAGAACAAAGGATGGCAGACAGTCAGGCTCTGCTAAATGTTTTGGCCTGAGTTTTAATGAAAACCACATTTCAACTGAAAAATATGCTTTACGTGGCAGTGTATAAAATCAAATTTATTGCTTTCTGGTTAAATGTTGAACTCTAAAGAACAAAAAAAGAAAGCATTCCAACGATGCAGGTAACTGAAATAATTCCTATTCCATTTAAATAATACTCCATTTGAAGAAAAGCTTAGAATTTAAAATGCTGCTAGTATCTCAGATCTCAACATGCCTTTTCAGCATCTTCTGCTCTGAAAGGATTTCATAATTAAGAAATGCATGAAAAGTGTCAAAACATAATAAAGCAAGCTTGTTATGTTTGTACACAAAAGACAGAGCACAGAAAACATTACTTATGCAGTGTTTCTTTATAAAAACACATTTGCAGCATAAAAATGTATTCAATGAAAACCTTTCTGCTTGCCTGCATTTTAAAGTCTAGCTAACAGTTTATTGTTTGTTTTCTGTTTGGTGCATTTTGTTTCTTTGGCAAGGGATATTTCACATTTAGAGAAAGCCTCTCATACTGTAGTTAAATGAGCCAAACTGCATCATATCCTTAGGGCACGGAAACAAAGAAGGAAAATGCAACATTACTCTGTAAACCTGCTGGTTTTAAGAACAGCGCCGTTAGATATATCAAGCACAGCAGAGATACATAATCACCACCGTAATTTGCCTTCCTTCAGACTTAAGCAACAAAACACGTATTAGAAGTCTTGCATGCAGTGGTGCAGCTGGTTATAAGAAATGCCCTGCCTTGGCTAAAATCAAGAGTTTCAAGTGAAAATAAAAGTGAAAATACCTGCTGCTGTACCATCCTGCTCCCTTTATTCTCCATAAACTTAGCAGCTGCTCTAGTCCCAGGCCATACAGCATCTGCCCAAAGCAAGCATCAATTATGGATGAGGGCGTGTGAGCAAAGTAATGTGTGCATGAGTGTGGATGATAGGGGTGTTGAAGGAGGGGGAGCTAATGCAAGGCTTACTGACCTCCCTCTCAACATCTGACTGCTCCCAAAACCTAATCCAGATGGGACTCTTTCAGTTTGCTGGGCCTCGCCCCATCAATCACAGCAGGCCACTCCTCTGTCTCCTGCTACTAGTTATAGAGTGCACCACTGAGCAGATGATTACACACACAAGAAGAAAAAAAACACAGCTTGACTACATTAATAGCTGTTTAAAAAACATTAGAAATGCTACTATGTAAGTTGCCAGAAGCTGAACATTTTTGTTTTAAAATTAAGACAGCTGTATTCAAAGTTACAAAACCCCCTGAACTTCCAGTGCTTTGGCTTTTTGATAGCTACGATGTACAGTAACATGTGTGCATTTCTATGTGATTAATTTGTCCTACACGTGGTAGAGTTAATACCAATAAGATTTCTATTTTAAAACTGCTGAACTCCACAAGTAAACCATCAATATTGAAGTAGGCTGTTTTAGATTAAATGTACTTTATCCTTCCATACAAATGAAATATTGTTTCCTTTTTTGTTTCATTTCATGACATCCCTCTTGCTTAGCAGGGGAAATATTTCAGAAATGCTTCCAAGGTTTAGTTCTGTGAGGCACTTAAAGCTACTTAATGCTTCACTATTAGAGGAACTTTCCTAGATGCTCTGGAGATAGTTTTAAAATTATTAAACATCTAATTAAATCATATAATAAAGAAAAAAAAAAACAACCTAAGAAGAAACAGACAGCCCCAAAGAATACACGTTGCCACTCTGTCGCAGACTGCCTACAGACACAAGAATTCAGAAACACGGCAGACACGTAGCATGGGAATTATTCTTACAAATGTTCAAATTCTAAGGGGTGGGCAGAACAGCAGATAAACAGCCATCAATTCATCATTAAACTTATATTCCAGCTGAAATATATTGGATTTCTTTAAAGTGGCAGTGTAATTCTTCCAGATTTGTTGCTGGCACTCCCCAATTAATGATAATAAAAGCAGCCACTTAAAATTTTTCAGAAGGAATCAGACATCCAACCACACCGGACCGACTGACTGACTCTGCGAGCTTTCTCTGTTGTAGCTTAATTACCTGACCAGGCCTCTTGACTCAGATCATTTCCTTCTGCAATCATACAAAATGAATTCTCCAGCCACCTCTCTCTTTTGGAAGGTTCAGTAGAGAGCCAAATTCAGATTTCATTTAAAAACCAATCTCATTCCAAAAGAAGGGTATCCTCAAAAGTAAGAAAGATAATGCAAAATAAATTTTTTTCAGAGAGCACAGGGGAAAAAGGTAATAGTAAGTAAACAAAAGAGGATCTCTTTACTACCTTAGCAAGAAAGTACCATCTCTTTATTCCCATTACAGAGAAACATTTACTTTTGGTCCTCTTCACATATAACATACTGTATTCCAGTAAAAGTCTGTGCTCTTGCTACTGCTACATATACATTTGAAAATGAAATGTTCATTTTGTGTCAGTGCCTGAAGCATGGAACAGACTAATTAATGAAACATCACAACACCCTGCAAAGTAAGAAGGTTATATGCATTTACTTACATTTAACAGAAGGCGGCAAACAACTTACCAAAAACAAAGTCCTAGTCTGAATTCCTGCCTGCATTCAGGACCACGTAGTATTACGGATGTATAGATACATACAAAGAAAGCATTCCCTCTGACACCTTCATTCTTTCCAGTTGTCACTGCTGAAACTTTCTACTACTTTTATGACGCTGTGATTTATTACACTAGCTTTCCTTGTCCTACATGACAGTTCTTTCTCCTGCTATTTCCAATAGCCCAAATGAACATGACTCTGTCACACTGATTTGTTTTGCTTCCACATTACCACCTACCTAAATCTTTTTTTTTTTTTTTTAACTTAAGCTTCCTGCCTGTCCCTCACTTTCTCAGACTCTGACTTTTAGGTATTTTATACAGGTCTTTTCAACTGCAGCTCAACCTTCTATTCCATCAACCAATATTTTCCTTTTTTAAATACATGGAAAGATTTTTACATCACATTTTGAAAACACGAGTCTCCAAAATTGCCTGCAGACCCATATAGCAAAAGAATCTGGAACATTCAGCAGGTGTATCTACAATTCATTTTCACAATAAGAATTGATTCTTAAAACATTTCAAAAGAAAGGTATAAAAGAAGCTTGTGCTTTCCCACAAGTCAATATAGGAAAGTACACCTAATCTTATTTTATGCCTTTACTGGAACATACTGAAGAAGATGATGCAGCATCCTTGTACCCAAATAGAAGGGGGGGGAGGGGGGAGAGAAAAAAGGATCCGATTGTCAACATACAATGTGCATAAAAAGCTGCCTGAAGTGCTGGCCTTTAAAGAGTAGCAGTCAACATTTAGAAGTCTGTCAGTCAGCTATGAGTGCCATCCCTTGGACATCAAGACCAGGTCCAAAACTGTTGAACACCGTCATAAAAGACTTGTATGAAGTATCAGAATGCAAGTTCACGCATGACAGCAAATAGGGGGAGCAGTTACAGGGGTCTCAAGAAGCTAGAGTAATGGGCTGACAAGAACCTGATCAAAGTCCTGCTCTTGGGACAGAATAACTCCATGCATTGGTACAGGCTGCGGGCTGACTGGTGACAGAGCAGCTCTGCAGAAAAGGATCTGTGGGAGTCCTGGTGAACAGTAAGATAAGTACAAATCAGCAGTCTGCCTTTGAGGCAATAAAGGCTAACTGCATAGTGGGCTGCATTAGCAACAGGACAGCCAGCGGGTGGAGGAAAGAGATCATTCCTCCCTGCACAGCACTTGTGAGCCAGCATCTGGAACGCCATGTCTAGTCTGGAAATCCCCAGGACAGGAGATAGATTTGCAAACTGGAGAGTCCAGTGGTGGGTTGCTAAGACAGCTGGAGGGCTAGAGCACATGACACATGAGGAGAGGCTGAGGGAGCTGGTTTAGCATAGCCTGAAGAAGAGAGGGCTAACAGACAACTTAATTGCATCTTCTCCAACTTAATGGATGGTTACAGAGACAGAACCAGACCTTTGTCAGAGGTAGAGAGTGAAAGAACAAGAAGCAATCAAAAATTGCAGAAAGCTAAATTCCGGTTGGCTATAAGGAATAAAATAATGAATATGAGGGAAGTTAAGCACAGGAACACGCTGCTCAGTGAGGCTGTGGCATCTTGGAGACTTTCAAAACTCAACTGGACAAGCCCCTGAGCAACTTGATCTGTGTAGTTACCCCTGATTTAAAAAGGATGTTGGGATTAGATGGCCTCTGAAGTTCCCTTCCAACCTAAATTAGTCTATGATTCCATATGGTTTCAACAGTATCAGAATAGCTTCAAAGTGGATTTTATACTTTTATCTTATTTGATGACTTTCATCATAAAGGATTTACTGACAAGGAAGAGACTAGCTACAACTTCTAGTCTGTTTTCTCTCCTCAAGAAACAGTATCTCAATTCTTTGAGATGGATTTGGAATGCTTTCTTAGAAAAATATATTTACATTTGTTTAATCCACAGCCAGAGCAGTATGAAAGTGGCAATCACTATAGTGCATGCAAGACAAGAACAGTTTCACAAACAATGCAAATTAATGTTGTGAACTATGACGTGTCTTAATTTTCTGCCAAATGTCACCATTTTCATCATATATAGAGGAACACTGCCTTGACAACTATATATCCATAGAAAGGAGTATTTTCCTCTGCCTTCTGCATCACCTCTAAAACAATAACTACTACAGGCATGTAAGCTTTCTAATTTTATCTGCAATTTTTCTACTGAAATGAAATTTTATTCTATTTCATATGTGAACTTATTGAAAATCACTGCCACCTCCGAAAGCTGAACTGTAGTAAAGCTAATATAACCATTTTCTTATTTTTCAGTATCTAAGAAAGTGGTTGAAAAAGCCAATTTTTTTTTTTTACTGCAATACTGATTGACGATATGGGATTTTTAAAGCTGGATCAGTTCCCAAATCAGTTCACAAGCAATTGTGACAAGAGAAGTGAGGGGTCAATGCACTGAAGAAACAATCAGTGGGAGCTGGAGAAAAAGGACAAAGCAGCAGACATATATTATGCTATATTGACATAAAAGATTTTGTCCCGAGAAACCATTTCTTAATAATCTTAAGTCTTCAATTTGCAAGAATGAAGGCAATATAGACCAAGTGGTAAATTACAGGCCTTTACAGGAAACTGTAGAAACACCAATCTGTTTTTATAATCTCGCTAACACAGATCTCAGAGCTACCACAACTGATGTGCATGAGAGGAAAGAAACATGCACTGCAACCACGTAGCCTGCAGGTCTGCAAAGCAAGAACCATTGGGCCTTCTTTTATAACTACAGGCAAAAATATTATTCATCGCTCAAGCAGTGGAAGCAGCAGAGATGTGTTGGCAAGACTATTTTACCAGGATGTGTTAGCGCTTCTGAGAAGCCAGATATACTAGCCCAGGTGACAAACCATGCTTATGTAGCAAGACTATGCCTGGTTCTTGACACAACCCTGCATCATGCTTTGTAAGCCTTTCTTCTAGACTCCACTGAGACTATTTTTACCTTGTAACTTACACACCAGCATAAGTATTTCCAGAATTTGAGTCAAAAAACTTCTCTAAATGCCACCTTATTGGTAAAGGATTGAACATTGCAAAAGATTAGGGTCTGCAGAGAGGAACTGAACAGCAATCAAATCCAGTTGCAGGTGTATGGGTTTCAACAGTTAGATAATTTCTAGAAATCTGAGAAATTCTTGTAACATAGCTAAAATAATTCATTTAAGATTCGTTGTAAGATTTGAATTCAAGATCTCAGTTGCAATTTACTCCAAAAAACCTAACTGAATTTCTTCAGGATATTGGGATTGGATACAGTTGTGGGTTTTAAAAGTATCTAAATTGGGCAACTTATGATTCTATGATTCTATGATTCTAACTTAATCTAGCTGAGGTTAATAGTTACACAAAGTTATTCGCAATTTATAGATGCTGCCTCATCCAGCATATATTAAATGAACTGCTTTTTCAGTTGGTTTCCTAATGGACATACCACAAAAATACAGCAATGTATTTACCAGCTTTGTTAGCTATAGAAATTGGTGCACCTACAGTTACATGCAGAGACAACATATTTGAAGGCCATTTGTTCTGGAGAAACGGTATCACAGTTTTGTGTGTACCTAATTAGTTATTTTTCATGTACAAACAAATGATTTTATATTAAAAAAAAAATACTAGGCAGAATGAGTGATGTGTGTCCCAAGTATCACACACAAAGAACCAAGAAAACAGAACTGTAAACAGGCACAGTGTTTTCACTGTTCAGCCTAGCAGAGTTTTGTCTGCTTCACGAAAGTACCACTGAAGTGACTGCATCAAAATGCAGCTTGCCTTAGGTATTCAGATTTGTAGTAAAACAAGGCTACAGGGACAGAGCAATGTTACACAGGAAGACTGAAGGGCAGCAGCAGTTATTTGAGTGCAAACTGGCATGCCATCTCTTTGAACCGAACACTTTGAATGACCTCTTTTAACCAGGGACACCATCTTTCACCGATGAGCTGTGATTTAGCCTCAGAAAAGAAAGGAGACATTACTCTTCATAATCCCTCATGCTGAATCATTTTCTAAGGCAGTACCACAATAACCACAGTTCATCCATTATATGTGAAACAGGTCCAAGTTTCAGTATCACAAATGGGAGGGTCATTACTTGACTCTACTGAAATAAAACAAGTCAGCTAGTAAATGAAATGAGAATGTAATGCCATAAGTTGTCTTACGCAACAAAGCTGACCGAAGATCATACCTCCTTAGCTATTTGTTTGCAAATATCAAAGTATAGAGGGCTGCTTTATAAGCCAGTTCACTTGAACTATCCAGGTTAAGCTGGCTGATGATTACTGTAAAACTGTCCCAAATGAACTAGTGGGAGTTGTTTTGTTTTGGTTTACTTTGTTTAAACCAGGTAAATTTAAGAGTTTGATCTGTGTGGTAAGCTCCATAAAGACAATGACATGATTGAGTTTGGGAATTTGGAGGAAGACCAGGAGGATAAGCAGCAGAGTTACAAAATTTGGCTTCAGGAAAAGAGACTTCAGCTTATCCAGGGAATTGTTAGGAATCCCTGACGTTCACCTGTGAGAGAAAACTGTCCGAGGTAGCTGCCTGATTCATTGAGCCATTGATTAAAGAGAACTTCAGCATGTAGGAACAAACCGTCCATTAAGAAGGAGGATACTTAGCAGAAGGCCCACATGGCTAAGCAGAAAGTTTCTTAATGAAGAAAGACACAAGAAGGGAGCATACAAGCAATGGAATCAAGACTTGGCAATAAAAGAGGAGCATAAAAGTATTGCTCAGGTACTTGAGGACAAAATCTGGAAGTTTTTTTTGTCCAGCCTAGCTTGAACTAGGACTAGTGAAGACATTAAGGGTGACAGGAAAGGAGTCTACATACCAGGTCTGCTTATGGCAAAAGAAAGTTCACGGGAAATATTGATGCAGGGAGGAGACAGCCTTGTGATGAAAAAGTCATCATAATATAGTGAAGTACTTCATGTCTTTTTTGTTTCAGGAAAAGTCTGATCCTAAATCATTGCACGCAAATCATGGACAGCATAGGTAGCGAAGGAGAGGGACAATGAACAATGGAGATTGCAGTGAGTTGACCCTGGCTGGATGCCAGGTGCCCACCAAGCCCCTCTATTACTTCCTTCCTCAGCGGGACAGGGCAGAGAAAATATAACAAAGGGCTGGTGGGTCGGGATAAGGACAGGGGGAGATCCCTCAGCAATACTGTCACGGGCAAAACAGATTCGACTTGGGGAAAATGATTAATTTATTTTACCAATCAAATCAGAGCAGGATAATGAGAAATAAAACCTGAATCTTAAAACACCTTCCCCCCACCCCTCCCTTCTTCCCGGGCTCAACTTCACTCCCAATTTTCTCTACCTCCTCAGGGGGATGGGGAATGGGGGTTGGGGTCAGCTCATCACACGCTGTCTCTGCTGCTCCTTCCTCCTCAGGGGGAGGACTCCTCACACTCTTCCCCTGCTCCAGCATTGGGATCTTCCCATGGGAGACAGTCCTCCACAAACTTCTCCAACGTGAGTCCTTCCCACAGGCTGCAGTTATTCACAAACTGCTCCAGCACGGGTCCCTTCCACTGGGTGCAGTCCTTCAGGAACAGGCTGCTCCAGTACGGGTCCCTTCCACGGGGTCACAAGTCCTGCCAGCAAACCTGCTCCAGCGTGGGCTCCTCTCCCCACGGGTCCACAGGTTCTGCCAGGAGACTGCTCCAGCGCAGGCTTCCCGCAGGGTCCCAGCCTCCTTCGGGCATCCACCTGCTCCAGGTGGATATCTGCTCCACCGTGGAGCTCCATGGGCTGCAGGGGGACAGCCTGCCTCACCATGGTCTTCACCACGGGCTGCAGGGGAATCTCTGCTCCGGTGCCTGGAGCACCTCCTCCCCCTCCTTCTTTACTGACCTTGGTGTCTGCAGGGTTGTTTCTCTCACGTAGTCTCACTCTTGTCTTCGGCTGCAGTTTGTTGCACAGGTTTTTGTTTTTTCCCTTCTTAAACATGTTATCAGAGAGGCGCTACCACTGTCGCTGATGGGCTTGGTTTTGGCCAGCGGTGGGTCTGTCCTGGAAATGGCTGGCATTGGCTCTGTCGGACATAGGGGAAGCTTCTAGCAGCTTCTCACAGAAGCCACCCCTGTAGCCCCCCTGCTACTAAGACCTTGCCACGCAAACCCAATACACAGATGCAACAGGTTAGGGACTACTTAGTGAAGCTGGATGTATTTACGTATTTGAAGCCTTAAGGCATTCAACAGAAGGTGCGGAAGGAGTAGATCACTGCCTATTAAACTATGAAAAATTATACTGATACGGGAAGCCCCAGATGACTCAAAAAGCTAACATCCCTCCTGTCTTTTAAAAAGGCAATGAGGATAATTCAAGGAACTACTGACCACTCAGCCTCATCTCGGGCCCTGGAAAGATCATGGAGCACATCCTTTTGGAATCCATTTCCAAGCACACGAAGGAGACTTAGGTAATTTGAAATGGTCAACATGGATTTTTCAGGGGAAAATAGTGCTTGATCAACCTGGTTGCCTTCAAAAACAACTGGCTACATGGACAAAGTTAATGCACCAGCTACAATCTACCTTGACTTCAATAAAGCTCTTAATGCTGTCTCCCATAGCATTCCCAGTTGAGAGCTGAGTAAGGAAGGGCTGGACTGTTAGATGGGTTGAAAATTGGCTGGACTATCAGGCTCTAAGATCAATGGCTTAATGTCTGGCTCATGACCAGTAGTAAGTTGAATACCTTAGGGTCAATACTGGGTCTCACATTGGTCAACAACTTAGAGAATGACAGAGAGTACATCCTCAGCAAATTTGCAGATAACACTAAACTACGGAACCTCAATCCAGAGGCACCTTGATAAACCTGAGGACTGGAGAATCAGAATCCTTACGTAGTTCAGCACTGCAAACTGCAAAGTTCTGCACCATGGGCATATGGAATAACAGTTTGAGGGAATGAAGTTCATTGCACATTCACTGAACCCCTTTCAGTTTTAGTCTGTATATAATAAAGCTATTAAAACACAGAAATGTAATCTATATTAAATAGTAAGTGCCTTGTTATTTGCCCTTAGAAGCAGATTGTTCATAAACTATGAATCTTTTAAATAGCAAATGATATTCTATTATTTCCTCTTTTCCCCCCATAAAAAAAAACCACCAAAAAACAAAAACAAAAAACCACACCACTCATCCGTGTATTGTTCATGGAGATCCCATGCAATAATGCGGAAATTGCATATATTCTGCATTTTACCTGTAACTTTTCAGCAGGCACAATTTTTGGTTTTCTATGTCCGACCTCAATATTTTGAACAAATTTAGCAGAATATTATGAATTCAATATATCCACAAATCATACTTACCAGTTCCAAGAGACAAGAATTGTGATCTTCATGCCCATAAACTTTTGATTAAAATGAAGTTATTTCAACAGAGCTGAATGTAGTTTTATAGGTAAGAAATTCACCAGTCTGCTGTTTCTCCTTTAAATTTTCAGAAAAAATAAAATATAAAGAATCTAGAAATTAACTATTTTACCATTGTTTTCAGACAATGCCCATTTCCCATCTCTGTTTAATTTTAAAATTTCCATCATTTTGTTATTTATGATGGAACATAGATGACCTGAGCTGCAATGACCAACTAACACAGCAATGCCATCTTGTTTAATACCAATTAAAGCAGCATTCAATTTCTGGCACTGAAATGAAATGATGGGACATCATCTCCAATGTTATTTACTTCTAAGTTTAAAATTAATATCAAAATATCACTGGGCACAAGGAAAAGACAGATTGACTTCCTGCCTCAGCTACACTTTGTTATGCTTGTTCATCACTGATATTGTTTGTGTACTTCAGCTAATGTTTATGTTAAGATGCTGTTACAGCATTAACAAGTAACTGTTTACTCCAAAGTTTGTCGTTAGCAAACTAAGCCACAATACTGAAGAAAAGTAAAGCTCTTCTCACCGATGAGATAAAAATGGCAATAAGATTTGCCTACGCAATGCAAAATACATTTCTAAACACTGCTGAATGTCACAACTGGCTGAAAATAAACAAAAATCCATTAATAGAGTGCTACAATGAATCTGCAGTTATGAAGAAAATGAACAAAATCCTTTAATGGTTCCTATAGCATTGGAAAGAAAGACTTTCACTGACTGTACTGATTGGTAAGTTCTACTTTGTTAAATCTCGAAAAAGCTTCTGTTACGATGGAAGGAATGGCCAATTTGTCTTTGTATTTTAATTTCCCCATCTGTAGGACAGGGACTAAAACTGCTTTCAAATCTGCAGAACTATATTGCTTCTCCCTGCACATCTTCTCTAGAGATTTATTTTTTTTACTAGCCCTTCTTCACAAGACTGAACATATACATATGATAGTAAATCTTGCCATAAAGCTGGCCTCTGCCATATGCCATAGGTGCTTTATCCTGGTAAGCTTAAAAACCATCGCTTTGAACAACATATTGTTTGAAAACAAGATAGATTGTGGGACTGGGTACAAATTACCTTTCTCAGTTTACAGTTTTATTTTGTGCCTCTGTGTAAGGAAGGGGAGGGCTGGTGGAGTGAAAGGTATTTCCAAAACTGGAACAGCATGGAGAAAAACTTTGGCATATTTACCAGAAGCATATGGCTAATTTACAGCAACCACATCCAACAGCATTTGTGTTTATGCAGTGCAGCAGCATGTGTAACAGCCACAGCATCCAAACTCTAGAATTAGTGAAAATAAGCATCTACATAGACTATTTGGGGAGAGAAAAGTTACAGCCTGAAAACTGCTTTTAATCCACATGAAGTGAACTGGCTGTCTTTTATACTACAACACTGGATTAAACAAGATATCGAAAAATATTGAAACAGTTCAGTATTTGCTGAGCGTGCACCTAGCGAGATGGAGAATACAGCAAATGTATTAGCATTCTAGCTGCAAAAGAAATTCAGATTAGATATTGCTACACAGAAATTGATAGCTAGTAGGTATTCAATCAGAAAAGTGTTTTTTTTCTTTTAAATATTACAATCACATGGTATCATATATCACTTGTGTCAAGTTAAATTTAATCATATCAGCATACTTAAAGGAAAGAACCTGAATACCTACTCATATACCCATGCCAAGAGGGATTATGAGAGACTTTATGAAGCCTTTTCCTTCTATTTAATATTCCGATATCTGTATAGAACAATTTTGATATGTATTATACCCTCAAACTAATCTATTCCATTGTCTTTTTAATGCACACCCAGTATGCCTGAACTCATAGTTACAGTATAATGTGTACTGTCAATTACTTATGTTCTTCTGAAGTCTGCCTATGTAAAAGGAAAGACATTTTCCTTGAAGCAGCAATAGGTATATGAGCGTTGCTAATTTTCTTGAGAATAAAGCAACATCAGCTGCTTTCTACTAGTTAAAAGCACATTTAAAAAGGAACAATAATTTATGAGCCCACTAATGCCTACTGATTTTTGTCAGACTTAGTAGAATCAGACTTAGCCCACTAATGCCTCCTTAGTGTGTGAAGGACTGAGCTTCAGAAAAGGTGTTTGAGCAACGCAATACAGAAACTTGGTAGGCTTTTACCGAAATGTGCTTTTTCTACATATGTTTAATGGCTTATCTGAACAACAATGAAAAATGATCACTATTTAATCCATCAGAAATAAACTAGTTTTCAGCTGCCAGAGACTAAATACAACAACAAAAAAGTAGAAACATGAATTTTATTCTGGGAAAGTAACCGAAACCGTTAAGTGGAACATAATGTCAAGCATGCACTTTGGCAGACTCAACCCACCTCAGAATACATGAAGACTCTATGAATAGAATTTAGGCTCCAAAATAGGGACCTGAAAGGCAGAAGTCTACCTCTACAAATGTACTGAGTTTATTTTGCCAAGCCTTTTAGTGAATTCTCCTCTCTTCTCATTCAGATCCCGATTTAATTTTCCCTATCTTTTAAACCTCCCTCTGCCTCCCTCAGTCTTCTTCATATCCTCCTTATTACTTCCTCTGCATCCTCTTTCTACACCTACCTGCAAAAATCTGATTCTCCCATTTAGTATTTATTGCAACAATTGAGTACAGTAGATGCAAAATGCTATCTGATTGACACGGTAACACAGTAACTACGCGTAATTATGAACATGAAAAGCAATAGATGACCTTCATATATACACCTTAACTTTCATGCAAAATATCTTACTTAATTGTGAACTATTCTGAGCAGCAATCTGAGGCTATGGAACTAGTACAATTTAGAGAATTTTTTCGTCTGCTCCCATTTACTCTAGATACCACTGTAGCCAATTGATCCAGGATTTGGAAGATGAAAAGATATTTTGGAACTTGACACAACTACGGCACTTCCCATTTGTTTGTCTTGATGAAGTGGTAAGTGTATAAATAACCACAAAGGGTTCACTGCTCATCAGTTGACTTCATGGAGTAACAAAAAGGTTCAAGGTTTAAAATGGATTCTTAAATTATACAACTATTAATATTTCCACTGCCTACAGTTCTAAAGAATAGTGGAAGAAAAAAAAACCGCCAACCAAAAACCAACAAAGCAGTGAGCTAATGTAAATTAACAACAGCTGAGAAAGTAGATTCAAATCCTCCAATAAAGAGGTCTGCAGTGACTAATAGCATCAATTCAGAAAGGCAATGCACACCAAATTCAATTTTAGTGTCACGCACACACACATATATATATGATCACGGTATCAAACTAAGAACCAAATTCAATAGGGAGTTATGAAGCGTAGTAAACTGATCTGAAAATGTTGTTTGCTAATAAGGATTATAAAATAAATTTTTCAAATTATTATTTTAACTTCATTTTAGTCACACAGACTGAGTACCAGTTAAATAACCTGAACTCAAGACCTCTCACACACTCCAGAAGCAAGCAAATTATGATATAAAATATTTCCAGTTAAACAGAGAATATGACATTAATTCAAACAATATAAGCAGTACCCATTGTAAAAGTATCTATTGCTCTATGCAGAAAAGTGAGAATGAGGGTGAAGATACCCTGAACTTAAACCCTGATTTCTGTATGTCATGGGCTTTAACAATTTAATACATTTTGCTTCCCTTTCTTACATACATAAACCAGAAATTTAAAAGCGTAGTTTGTTACCAGATTTTGTTGGCTAACATCTTACATTCTGTGAATCTGAAAGAGCAATGTCATTGCACCATTTAACTTAAAATAATAATTAAAAATAAATAAATTAGCAAGCTACTACAAACCCTGCACTGACCAACATAGCCCAGCTAAATGGTGGTTCCCATTGCCTTAGGTGAAAAGTTTTATTTAATAGAATTATACAAAGCAAAAAGGCAAATAGCTTAAAACCAGAAGCAGAGCATCGAACAGTCTGTGCAGACTCTCAGTGAAAGTAAGCTTTCCCTTAAGCAATGCAACTTTCTGATACAAACAACTCTGCATTAATACTGTAACTTGCAGGTCCTCAAATTCTCTTATCTGTCTGCAAGTTTTTAAAACAAACTCTGTCCTTTATTCGGAAAATAATCTCAGTCAAGTCTTATTTAGAAATCACCTGTAGTTCATCTACAAATAACACTGAGTTTTTAAATACAAATTACTTCAGAATTAGAAAAGAATAATTAATACAGCCCTAACAAAACCCTCTACAACTGCATTTGCCAGATATGCACAATTAGTCAGCTGCATGTTAACTCCAATCTAGAAAAAAACCCACAGAATTCATATGAAAACTAGCTTTTACATATGCTTTCAGGAGCACAGAAACCAATCTGCCATAAATATAAAAATAATCAGAAGTGGGTGAAGTTATTCATAAGTATGTATATTGCCATTTTGTACTTCCAGTCTACTCAATCCAGCTAACATGGTTAACTGTCATCAAAATAGGTTTCTGAAAACCAGTAGTAGAAGAGATACCAATATTCAGAAATAATTATCTTGAACTAATCTCTTTTTTCATGTATGAAATTTCTACTTCCCAGGAAACCTTATTGCACAGGATCATCTCTGACAAACAGAACTGCCCCTTGTCCACAGAAATGGCAATGTTTTCTCAGTGATCACGGAAGCAAAAGAGGAATTTTAGATGATTTTGAGAAATTAACTAAATACAGACACCCAGAGCTTGGTCTCCAACTGGGAAGTCCTTTCCCCTGAACAACAGTTCACTAGGATCATAAATTCAGTAGAATCCAAACCTTTTATATTCAAATATAATCCAAACTTTTTAAATGTTGCTGTAACTGACAAAGCACTGAAAGTATTTGGAAGTAATAGGGCAATTTGCGCAGACTCTTTGCACAAGGCTGCATTTCATTTTTAAAAGATGACTATGTTCCATGAAGATACTCTGCTGAGCTTATTTTTTCGTTTCACATGTCAGTGCTTTTGCTTTGCAAAAATTGTTACAGCTTTTTAACTCTAAGCTACTGAATTGAGCAAGAACAGTGAAGTAGAAGCATAGTTACGGTGCAGTAAGTCTGACCTAGTTACTAAGATACTATGTTAGATTAAATTTTGGGATGTGTACTGTTTTTATGAATATGCTGCACTTTGCAGTCAGACGATCAGCAAGGAAATGGCAATGCCCAACATGTCACCACCTACAAGCTCAGAGGAAATTTGGGAGCTCCTTACATGCATCTGCACTATCAGCTGGTTTGGCTTTTTGGACCCCAAAAATGGATCAGTATATGCAAACCAGTTATCCACTGAATCAGATGAAGTCTGGGCACATAATATATATTTTTGCTGTCTCAACTGGATGACTGTGAGCCTCCGGCTAGAGAGCTTCTTAAAGCACCACAGTCACTTCTGCAATGATCTGTCTGGGTACTCCTTCCTTTTAATAGTGGGCTTCTGGAAAAACAAGCAAGGTAAGGAACAATGATTCAGGAATATCCCTTCACCAGTAATCAGGAAAATATTCAATCATAGAATAGTTTGGGTTGGAAGGGACCTCTAAAGGTCATCTAGTCCAACCCCCCTGCCGTGGGCAGGGACATCTTCAACTAGATCAGGTTGCTCAGAGCCCCGTCCCACCTGACCTTGAATGTTTCCAGGGATGGGGCATCCACCACCTCTCTGGGCAACCTGTGCCAGTGTTTCAC
>NW_008794125.1:4599721-4656106 GCF_000699145.1 Aptenodytes forsteri | reverse complement strand
GCTCCAACAGGTCCGTGTCTTTCTTATGCTGAGGGCTCCAGAGCTGGACGCAGTACTCCAGGTGGGGCCTCCCCAGAGCAGAGTAGAGGGGCAGAATCCCCTCCCTCGACCTGCTGGCCACGCTGCTTTGGATGCAGCCCAGGATATGATTGGCCTTCTGGGCTGCAAGCGCACATTGCTAGCTCATGTCCAGCAATAACTATTCTTTTTGCAAGAACCATTCATTTTGCTGATTTATTTTCAAATGTGAGCTGACACAACTAGATTTGGAAAAAGTCTACACTTGTCAACTCAGAAAAACAAATACCCTTGCTAGCTTAAAAACACACACTCACTCACATGAGGAGAAAGACTGCAAAAGAATAAATACTTGACCTGAGAGATTAACAGTGATTGGAAAATGAAAATCTGCCTAAAACCTCAACAGAAGGGATGGTAACCCTTTAGGTTATACAAGTGCACACATAAGATTGTTTGTTATTTTACATAGATTTAAAATATTTCTTCCCTTCTGTTTAGGTTAAATAATATTTCGATCTAAAAAACAAAAAGGCTGTCAGAGCATTCTGTTCACTAAAGAGACAGGAGAGAAATGGTAAGTAGAAAGTGGCAGCTAGACCAATTCCATCCCTGAAGTGACAGAGAGGCAATAGGTAGGACAGCCTAGAGGGTACAGACAATATTTTAAAGATTTGCATGTCTGCCCTACATTGGATTATCCAATTTAAACAGTAAGAAATTAGTTTTAGATTGTGTTTTAGACAACATGTACCAGCTGTGAAAAATAAAAACATGTCTGGCTATGGAAGGTAAGAGTGTTTAACTACACTCTTCATGCTATGGTCTCTAGCCCAACCTCCTGCTTAAAGCTGGGTTAGTTACGCAACCAGACCCAGGGGCTCAGGGCTGGATCCAGACATTTTTTGAAAACCACCAAGGACAGTGAAAACGGAGGACAGAGACTGTGAAAACTCTCCAGGCAACTTACTCCAATGCTAAACTGTCCTCATATCTAGTTGGAACTTCTCTTGTTCCAATTTATGTGTGTTGCCTCTTACCCTCCCACCGTGCACCTCTGTGAAGAGACTAGGCTCCATCTTCTTGATAACCTCCTTTTAGGCAGTGAAAGGCTGCTATTAGATCATACTGGAGCCTTCTCTTCTCCAGGTTGAACAAGAGAAGTTCCCTCATCCTCTTACCACAGGGCATGTGCTTCAGCGCATGAACATCTTGGGGGCCCTCTGATGAGCCTACTTCAGTTGATCAACATCTTTCTTGTATTGGAGGGCCCCAAACTGGGCCAAATATCTTAGATGTGATTTAACAAGCACCAGGTAAAGGGAGATAATCACTTCCCTCAGTTTACTGGCTATGCTCCTGTTTATACAGCCCAGGATACTGTTGGCTTCCTCTGTTGCCAGAGCAAATATACAATACTAACATGACTATACTAATGCAGTAGAAATTCACTGTTGGAAGTGCTTATATTACACACTGACATGGAGATCTATTCAGATGTGATCAGGTCAGAACTGCTTACAGGGAAGCCAGTTCTGAGGGGCAAAGTGGCGATGACTCTATATCCTTCTGTGCAAGCAGACTGACAGCATAAGCTTGGATAGTCCCACTACGAACCTCTTGGTTCCAAACAAGAAACAGCTCTGTCATTACAGAACTTTCAAGTTGGACTCAGAACTTCAGTAACAAGGAATTCTAGTAACAAGGAAAGTATCTATTTTTTAAGAAAGTCCTGACCAATTTGTTTTGCCTCCAAGAATCGAAGAAAACTCTGTAGCCTTTCCTCATAGCAGCCACGACATGGCATGATCATTTTAGCACAATAACTGAGATAAATAGAAGAGGGAAAGGGTACGACAGACAGTGGGTGGGGGAATGCGTATTTTCAAGGTAAAAGTGGGTGGGGGAATGCGTATTTTCAAGGTAAAAGTAGAGAACGATATTATAAGCACTAGCATTTACATGGGGAGTCACATCACCCACCATAAACCAGTTATTTAACAGGTTGCTTAAGAGCCAAGAGAGCTTTTCATCCTACCTCTACCCCATTTAACACATTAGCTTGTACTAATGGCGAGCTCTCATCCAGAAATACACAGCACCTCTGCCTGTGGGTATTACCACATGATGCAAATGAAGTTGTAAAGAGAAATCAACTCATCAATCACAATCACAAGGGGGCACCGAGCAATGCAAAAGAATTAACATTTCAGCCCTGCTCAGGTCTTTCCTATCACCACTCTACTTTAATTAAATACCACCTCAAGTGCTTTATTACCATTAGAAATCTCAGTGTTGAAGGCTAGCATTCTGGAATCTAAGTGCTGAAGCTAATTAGAAATGAGGAAAAGAAAAATGTTCATTAAAAATTGCGGGATTCCCCTACCAGAACCCACCATAAACCAGTTATTTAACAGGTTGCTTAAGAGCCAAGAGAGCTTTTCATCCTACCTCTACCCCATTTAACACATTAGCTTCTACTAATGGCGAGCTCTCATCCAGAAATACACAGCACCTCTGCCTGTGGGTATTACCACATGCAAATGAAGTTGTAAAGAGAAATCAACTCATCAATCACAATCACAAGGGGGCACCGAGCAATGCAAAAGAATTAACATTTCAGCCCTTCAGGTCTTTTTCCTATCACCACTCTACTTTAATTAAATACCACCTCAAGTGCTTTATTACCATTAGAAATCTCAGTGTTGAAGGCTAGCATTCTGTCTACACCTTGCAATAAAGATTTGCCTTTCTTTGGATTTAGAATAACATGTTAAATAGCTTTCATTAAGCTGAAACCTTTTACTTTGAACCACAGGCCTGCCATTGTCTTTCATAAGTAAAGCTAGATTTAGCTGTATCTACCAAACCATTGTTAGAATTTAAAAGATTCTTGGCTTACGGTTAGCTGATAAGAGCCTTAATTCCTCTTCTTCTAACATTTGATACACTAATTTAAATTTTTTCAGACCTGGCACACTCAAGGGCTTTTCGCCTTACTTCCCCGGATATACATAAGCTAGTCATTACTATTCATGAAGGCGATGAAAGAAAACATTAAACAGTCAAAGAAATATAAATCTTAGATTCTAAACACAGAGTGCGCAACAGCAGGATTAAAAACAAAACAAAATGAAAAAAAAAACTGATACAAATACAATGACATTTGCAATTTAAAGCAATACAATATAGCTGAAAAGCAGTTTTCTCTTCCACTTGACTGCCAAGTGACCTGACTCAGGATTTTATGGCTTTCCCAGGAACAAGCTCATGATATTAGTAACACCCAAAACTTAGCGTGAAATTGTAGTGTCATGAGCAAAAGTGAGGAGCAGACAGAACTTCTGATTCAAGTGATGAAGCAACTGTTTTCCTAATTTTTAGCCATGTTAAAATGGAGATATGAATTTGTTTTCTAGTCAGCACATTGATTAGATAAATTCACCTTTATACAGAAGACCTCAATAAGGCCTATACATTGCTGCCATCCCACTCAGCTAATTAGGGTGAGGCTTATTTTTAATGTCTGAGTTAGGTGATTTCCCAATGCAAATACCACCTCAAATATTAACAGTGAAAAAGACCTACAGGTTTTTTAAATATAACATATATTGTTATTTGAATAATGTCCAAAACATAATACTACTGCTAGCACATCAACCAGTAAAAGATAAACTTAAATTTAGCCTAAATCTACTTTTTTAAGTATCAGTGAAATGCTTAACACTAATGAAAATACTATTACTTTTCATTCCAAAGGAAACAGATGGCTTTAAATAGTTACTTATTTGAACATATGGAAACCAATCACTGAACTATGAAGAATCAAACAGCAAACTCTCAGTCATTTTTAATTCATTTTGACAAATAAGAACAAAATATAAGAAAAATACAACACTTAAATAGAAGAATCCAGCTTCTAGTATGACTGCTTTAGTTTAAATTGTAACACAACAAGGAAGGTTTTAAAAATATTTGTTTAAGCTACAACATTATATTTTGATCGTAGCATTGATTTAGGTTTTTTGGTTTTTAAATGTAAAATTTTATAGAAAATAACAATTTGTGAAGCATGTAGATTTTTACATTCATCTACCATCTCAAACCCCCAATTATAAACTCCCCTGTAAACAGTTCTCTCATCATGAACAGGCATATAGGAGCTCCTGGAACTTCCTCTGAAACAAGCTCCTCTTGGAACAGAACACAAAAAACATTCACAAATGCATAGGATCAATTTACAAAATTTTTTGTTAGAAGACAGCAAAAGAATACACCGTGCAGGTAGCAACGAAGGTGTGAAAGAGCTACACTGGTCATTTCTGGGATTGGCCAACAGGGCAGAGCTCGCTTTTCTAATCTGGCAAAGCCAATTAAAACTGTATTAAACTGCAAATTAAAGAACAATCAACACACCAGTTTTACTACTACTGTGAAAAGCATCATCTCCACCAATGTAACTGTAGCTGATGCTTTGGAAAAGTATTAAGAGCAAATGATTCTTACCCTGGTCTTATCATTGCAGTTTTCTTCAGTCAAGATGTAGAGGTTTGCCAGCTAAGTCTGTGTCAGTTTATTATTGACTTAAATATAATCAGTAGCTTAAGTGAATTAAACTAAAACTTCATTTTCCATCTCAAGCAGCCTGCAACTTTCTAAAGCTGCAGCAAAAGTTTGCCATTTTTGCTTCATTTCTTCCTATAAGCTTATATAACAATATACTTTAAAGGTGCCCCTGCATTATCCTCAGCTGGTGGGCAGAATTGTACTTTCTTTAGAATATTTTTTAGGACTCCATTTGTTAAAAGGGAGAAAAGGCTGCTTAGGCGTTTCATGATTTCTGTGCAGAACATTCACTATGTGGGAGTGCCTCATTTGCATAGCGGCATGTGGGTAGGATTTGGACAAGCACACTGAAGGATATGACAATCAAAAACAGATATGTGGGAAATCTCTTTTAAATGTAAAAACACCTCACCCCGGTTTCACTAACTCAGATAAACATTATTTCTAAGGGAGAAATGAATGCACAAACTACTTATGAGGTAAAAATTGGCTTCAAGGACTGCAATTTCTGTTGCGTGCCAAACTACGCCCAAGAATCATTTCTTATTCTGTCCTAGGTCTAGCACAGCAAAAATCAGCGAGAACTGGAATTTTGATCAATGTTAAAAATTTGCATGTGATTTTTCCAGCTACTGACATGCAGAACAAGTTATAGCTGATTTCTGCCACTGACATTCTGTCAATTTAATAATAGATCCTTCTTTTGATGTAACTTGACTGCCATTAGCATTCCAAATACAGTGAATTGTTTTGTTAATATCTCTACAGAAGAGAAAACTGAAGTAAAAATGTAAAACAGAAGGCAGCCTGGGCCAGTTTCTTGTGCACAGCCCGTGTCATTAATCCACTGCTCACTGGAAATGTGTAAATCCAGTTCCTTACCAGACTGGGAGAGAGTAAATTCCTGTTTTAAACCAATTTGAGATTACTAGCCTGCAGAAAGTTACTCTGCAGAAGCCAATATGAAAGCTTGATTTTTCCAGCAACAGACATTTTGAAGCACTCCATGAAACTGCCCTCTTCCTTTAAAACTGAGCTGACCAAAGTGACTCATGCACTTGGCTAGAAAATTAGACATTGGTACCACTTCTGAAAAAGATGGTCAAGGGGCCTATCTTTGCATGATGTAATCATCCACCAACTACACTGATTCTAGGGAGACTCTTCCAGTTTTCATAAGCTCACAATCTGGTCCAATCTACTTTCACGTATTTTATGAGGAACTGCTTTCTTCTGCTGGATAGCAACACGTAAGTGGAGGACTCTCAGATTATGTCAAGAGGCAATTTCTTAAGCGCTTTCTGCTGCACCTATGAGTACAATGGTATCCAACAAAGCAGTGACATAGCTCTCATGCGGACACTCTTGCTCCACAGCCTCTATATATTCTATTAGATGTTAGTACAGCGTGCACTTGGGCATAGGCTTCTTTAAGAAGGAAACACTCTGAAGGTTCCCTGATCAGTATCCTTGGGTCTTTCTATCCTACATTTAGCAAACCATACCACACAATCTAAAAAAGCTACTACTGTTTACTCCCTATCAATTTTTTTAATTAACAATAGGGGCTGGTGTATTTCTTGTATTTCCTCTGTGTTAGCCTAACTCGGAGAATATAGACTTGCACAACTCTAAAAGGAGAGTATGAATAAATGGATTTATTTCTCTCTTCTTTTACACATGGAACAGATAAATGGATTTCCCCTGGAAAAGGATTAATTCTACTTGTGCAACTAATGTGTTGACCACTCCTGGAAGACAGTTCAAACTCAGACAAGGACCCTTCAAGGAGCCCAGCTTATGGCTGTTTAAAAGAAGCACTGTATATCAAAAAGAATTTCACTTTGTATATAAGAGATCCTTCACAGTAAGGATACCTTCCATGTGAAGGAGCACATGCTAAGCAATCCCCCTCACCCAGCCTGCTCTTATTTTGGAGCAAACACTGACCACATAAGCTCAGAGGAAATTACATCAGTTCACTTAAATCAATATAATGTTAACATAACTTGTGAAGCTCCTTTCCTGTGAACATGAACCCCAGCTTTCAAATAAACCTATACAATATTTATTGTCAATTTTTTATAAAGTTTGTACTTCAGACACAGGTGCAAATCCTATGCCATCCTAAAATACAAAAATGTTTCCTTCTCCTAATTATTATATGCCAAAGTAACATTTATAGGTAACTGCATTCACAAACAATGGCAATAAAGTAAACCATAGTCTAAACCTGTGCGTTCCATGTTACTAACCAGTTCCTTACAATCAGATAAATTTCATATGTATTTGGTATGCCATTATTACATAAAAGATGCACCACTTCCATTTAATTTTAAATAATGGACATACACTGATTGTTATTTAAAGTTACCATGTTCTAAAAATAACACATAATGGAGGGAATGAAATACGCCAAACCTTACAAATTGCTGTGATAAACAAATGGTCATCTCAATTACGTGTGTGTTGTAGTTCAGTCATGCTGCATCCTGCAATAATGTTGGGAAGATCAGTTGAAACTGCCATGTTCTAAAAATAACACATAATGGAGGGAATGAAATACGCCAAACCTTACAAATTGCTGTGATAAACAAATGGTCATCTCAATTACGTGTGTGTTGTAGTTCAGTCATGCTGCATCCTGCAATAATGTTGGGAAGATCAGTGTTGAAACTGGAGAAAAAAAATCTCCAAGTGTTTGAAGAAGTGACCAACCTATTCTATTTCTTATTATTACTACCTCACAAAAAATTGCCAGGCAGGTAAAAATAAATAAAACAAACAAAAAACCCTCACCCAACAACAACAAAAAACCCCACAGACCAAAAACACCTTTCTACAAGAAAAAAAAAACACAAAACCTCAAAGGTGTGGTCAGATGTCGTTTTCCAGATTAACCTGGAGGTCCCGAAGACCTTTTAGGCCTCTCTGTTCGCTACTGTGCAATGCCAACTTCAGTTCAAGACCAGTATAACCATGCGATCCTTTAAGTGCCAAAACACTCCATCATAAGCTTCTGTGAAAAAAATGCAAGATTACTTCAAACTTCTTTATCAGCAACTTAAACAAAGACTTTGCCTCGATGCAGATGAAGAACACTCACACCTTCCTTTCTGCCAGCTCTGCTGTAAATATAGACCGCTGCACTTCAGCCAATCTAGATGTTTACAGAGTGAGCTTGAGCTTCCCGTCCTGGTCATTTCGTTTCATTTCATTCCATGGTCATTAACATCCAGGTTTAGCAGAGAAGCCATTTAATTGTTCAGTCAAATAGTGGATTTCAAGTTACCGTTAAGTCAGTGGCATTAAGAAATACCGCTGCCTAGTCCATACAACAGAAAATTAATAATAAAAGGATGCTCACTTTACAAATGCAAGAGAGATATAAATGCAGCATCAAATGATTCATCTGAAAAAACATCAGTGACACACAAAAGACATGTAAAAACAAAAGCAAAAGGTACCTCTATGGCTTTTAATTCTATTTTGGGTAAAATAAAATGAGTCCGTAAGAGGCACTGCATTTATCTGCTACAATTGCTCTAAAAGGCAGACGTCTGAATTTTGTAACAGATTTAACAACATGACTGCAGTGTATCGTTAAAAATCAAACCTACCTGCCTTTTTATGCAAATGCAACATTAAAGGCTCCTTCCTCAAAGACACTCCCTACGCACTAATATACCCTGTATCTGGTGCTTCAGCTAGACTGTAAAACTTCCTTCATGTAGTACATACAGCAGGAAAGTAGGGTGTCATGAAAGAGGTAATTGTACTAGATCTAAGAGAAAAGTTTAACCTATTTGCTTATTATAAATCCTTGAGTGGGAATTTGGCCTCTTTTTATTCAAAGACTTGAAGTTTTGCCTTTAAAATATCTGCTGTAAGAGCATCCACTATAATGACTCAGTTGGCGTTTCTTACGTATGTGCTCACAAGACCCATACATACATTGTGAGAACCACAGTAACGATGTAGTCCTGTTGTTCCCAGCTTAATTACTATTGGGCCTACTGGTAATTTTTGGCACAGGTCTACGTTATACAATGCAGAAGGTAACAGCGAGCTTTCCTCAGAAAGCAAATAAGGAGTTAGTTAATGCCGCAAACTAATCTGCAGCTAAATGCAAATTAACTGAAGATAAAAAACATTACAAATGACATTCAGGAAGACACAGATGATTCCCAAGAGCTAAACATGTAACATATCTGAGAGAAAAATCAGTTTTCACAAACTGATCCACACAGCTTCAGATAAAATAGAAAGTGCCAAGAACAGGGGTTCCTCAAGAGCTTCTCTTTCCAGAGGAGTAAGACTGTAGCACTGATTAAATGGTCCCAACAGAAGATCCTCATCTCCTGCTAGGAAAAGGATGCAAGAACAAGAACTATAGATAACCAAAGAACCCTGTTGCTTGATTCAGTGCCTCTATAAAAACTAAACTCCCAAATCTAAAACCAGTATCTGGGGGGAATAAATCACTATTTCTCAAAGAAAGGACAAAATCAATAGGGAGAGATTATGACATGTCATTGCTTGTTTTAGTCAACTCGGTCACTTTTCATTTAAATACAAAGTTTAACTCACAAAAGTTTAATTTTATTTATTTTTTTTTAAATTTGAAAGTATCACGTCAGATCATCACCTTCCACTTTTGGACTATGAAAAGCAGACAGAGCAAGTTTTGAAGGGTTGTTCATTCTTGATCTCTCTTTCAAGTATACGCGTGCTACTGATAAACAATGTCAGGCAGGAACAGGAGTAGCCAAGGAAATCTCTACTTCTACTTCCATTTTCTTAGAAAAATATAACTATATCTACAATTGCATCAATCCCAATACAGCAAGTCTAATCTAAACTTATTTCTTAACAAACTATTTTTTGCAGTGCTTATATTTTATAGAACAAGCACTAACCACTTAAGATATTTTGTGTACTTTTTCTAAATTCTTCTTGCTAATGTTGTAATTTTAAGGATGATCTGTTTAAACCTACCAGAGGAAATTACTTTAATCCTGTGAACTCACTCAAAAAAAAATAATCAGAGAATGGATCTAACACTAAGACTTTTTAAAATCTTATAAATAAAAACTTTTGATTAAAGCTGATTAAGACGACAAATACTAATATTTTCTTTTATGCATAGTGTATATGTGTTTCCAGTAGTATTTTCTTTCACTAATATTCCATCATTTTATGAGAACCCCTTTTCTGTGACTGATTTTGGCTATCTGCCACACGCAGCACAGATTTAAACACGCAGGGAAAGATCCTCAACTGGTCTGAATTCTCAAAAATGCTCCCTGCAATTCAGTTTGGAAAGCTCAATATTTTGATGTTGCCAGAATATAGGTTTGACATTTTTAATATAGGAAAATAATACTAATTTGTTAATAGTTAAAAAACAAACAACAGATAAGCAACTAGTACACAAAGGCAAAAGGGAAGACAGAGCAACAAATAAATTCACACTGTTTCATCACTTTTTTCAGAAATCTCTTGTGGTCTGGTCTGTTTAGCACCTGCTAAGCCTAAACTGTATACACGCCTCTTAAAAAAAATTGTCAACAATTGAAGTACAGGTTCATTTTCAATTCTGATTTCTTGCTGGTATAAGTACTGTTTGGAAAAAAAAGGTCATCCTTCTGGTCCTGCTCTAATTCACATACACAAAAAATGGTATGGATTGGCCTCAAGCAGATGCCAAAAGAATTAAAACAAGCCATTGCGAACTTGACTTGCATGTAACTGCTGCCATCTTAATAAGGTGAGAGCAGCTTTTAAATCCCAGGCAGATTCAGAAGCTGCAGCCCAGTCCCTGCCATATGGAGACAGCCTGGAATCTGTCAAGTTCACTTAGTGAATTTTATCTTTGGGGAGTCAGTCAGGCAAGCTAGATCAGAATAAACAGGATGCTGTTGAGATCTGGAGGCAAATGCTGGTACAGGCTGGACTACTGAACCAAAAAAATCAGTTGTAAATAAACATGTGCTTGACTAGAAAAATTAACAATAATTAAAGCTGTATAGGCACAAAAACAACTACGTGTGACTTTTACTGGGCTCTGAAAGACTCTGTTCTCTCTCCGACTTCAGGAATTAGCCAAACTTTCAATTTCTTTCCATTATTCCTGTATAGTAAGATATAACAACATTTAATGCTTTATATCAGCTTTAAGTATTGATAATTTAAAATACCCTATTTAAATGATGTGCATAGTTATACAACCTTTTTCATAGCTGTTCAGGAAACATAACAGTAAGAGTAAGCAATGTCATGTTCCTATGATCTATGCGCAAGTCCAAGCTGCTTCTTCATGCTTCAATAGAAGGAGACAAAAATCTGGGGTCTCCAAACCTATCAAATTCTGTTCTGATGGATGGGGATAAGATAGACTTTGTTGTGCTCTGGGTAAAAGCCAGAATGTTAAATGTAATCTTCTGCACATGCTTTTACTGATATTCAGCATAAAAATAAGCCTTATCCATTTTTATTAGTTGGTCTGAGCCAGAACCAATTCTTTTGATGTCACCTAGCTTATAAAATGCAGCACTATAAGCAAGGGAGGTTTTAAAATGTTTCATAGACTTTATCCATTATATTAATGGGTTTCAAATTGCAATCTGTGGAGCACTTTCTGGTGCTGATCCACAGGCAGCTGGCCAGTCACCTGGAGCTGGCTCCTCTCCTTGTTTCCCTCTGCTTATTCACTATAAAAGACAGAGCTGAAAACGGGCAAACAAAAAAAGACATAATGCCATTTTTAATGCCATTTTTCTAGATAAACAGTTACAGTGCTTGCCACATGACCACCCTGAGAGGAAAGGACCATGCAGTTATGAAAGGCAACACAGCTTGCTGGCACCATATGCAGTGGACCATACCAGGCAGGAGAGGGGGAAGGTGGAGCACAAGAGAAATAACTGTTTTTACTACAGGATTAATCTGATTAAACTTTAAGGTGAATGAGTAAAATAGCTCATTTTTCAGCGTTCCCCTATTTTCAGGCAACAAGCCAAATTTTACCTCATGCCCCAACAAGATGAACTTGCACTGCATTGCTATTTTCCAGAATTATTTCTAGTTTAAACCACTTCTTTTAAGAATGTCCTGATAAATACTCTTTAGAAATGACATCTTGCACTGGAAAGACTATTTCTTTGAATACGTTAAGTGACACCTACAGATTCATCCAGGAAATTCAAGTTATCTCTATCTATAAAGTAAGCAAAGAAAACTACACTGACCTGCGTCACCAGGGTAGGAAAGGTTTCTGGGAACCTAATCAGCAAATCATAATAAACAAGATATCTATATTTACCTACTAATTTTTAAAAAAAAAAAACAACCTAAAATTGTTTCTATACTAGTAGCTTTTCATTTAAATTGTTTCTTATTTTCAGATATGTATTTTCTATGTGTTTTAGCAGATATTCCCCAGCTAAATCCCTTCATATTGACTGAGAAATATAACCACCATAGCAGATTTTGGAGGTTATGGAGTTACTACAGTAAGTCAACACTAATGGTACGCTATTGCTTAACAGTAAACAGATTCAACAGCTGAAATCATTTAAGCTATCAGTAATAGCTATTATTAGATCACAGAAAAATATTTGTGAGTGCGTGCCCAAACAAATTATAAATAGCACACAGCAGGAGATAGGTTCATTCAAAGCAGCACTGGAACGTGTAATTTACTGGGTTCAGTTCCACAAAGGAAGGCTGTGGTTGCGGTCAAATCCGTGCTCCACTGAAATCTTCCACCCGTGAGGAACAGGTCAGCCTTTCTAGTCAAGAAAAGCCTGACTGATAAAGCCACCAGGGAGGCAAGACTACTGATAAGAAATACTCATTCGTCATTCTTTGGTTTTGAGATCCACCATTGCTCCATCATAATAATGTGGACAACTTAGTTTAAACTTAGATTTAGAAAACATCTGCAAGTGCCCCTAGTTTGTCCTTTATAGTACAAAGTGGCACCACAGCAGCCTAAATAAAGCCTAAGACCTAAATATTTACTATGCCCAAAACACGATGATTAAAAATCCCTCTGTTTTTCAATGAAGCAGCTTCCTGTTTAGACTTATGGTATCTCTCAGCCCAGAAGTTAGTTTTTCCACAATAGATTACATGTGCCCAATTCAGACATCAGGAACAAAAGACTTATCTTACGAAAACTTTCATCCAAGTATCTTTAGATCATAACATTTATTGTAATAGACCACTTATTTTGTTTCCAGTAATAACCTTTAAATCATTTAAAAATATATTCTAAAATATTTTTTAACCATTTGTGTGAAAAACCATCTTCAGATTGTAACTTTTTTTAAAAATCAAAATACAGTTTTGCCAAATTTTACAATTTTTTTTTAAAAGAATCTTCATAAACGACGTACACTGGTAATAAAGCACTACAAAAGGGTAAACCTTTCGCTAGTTACAAGCAACAGCTTTAAAAAAGTTTCTTTTTAAAAACAAGTAAAATCATTCTTATGCTTTTAGCTCTCACTTCACAGTATCCTACAGAAACTTCTAGGAGCATTAGTAATATCTCATCCTAACTTCAATAGGTAGTAACAATTCCCAAATAAAAAAATCTTTTGTCTAAAAGTTCTTTTTTTCACATGTCGGGGGGGAAGAAACCATAAGCAGATGTTGTAGCATCTCCCATGATCATGTCATGACAAGTTTTATGAAACATGTCAAAAACCCATGACCAGGCATAAAAGCAAAAGAAGTACTAAGACAGATACACATTAAACAGAACAACTTTTCTACAGATGTATCATACATGATCTACTGCTGACCAGAGATCTTCTCACATGTGTTTGTTCAACTACAGTGAAATATATTTGCTGACCTGTTTGTTCATCTGCTATGAAATACATCTGACATTGAAGTAGTTCCAGTGGGCACACAGAATTAGTTAATCACCATTCACAATCAAGAGTCTAATGACATTCTTCATTCATAAATATTAAATAAGAACTTTTATTCATAGAAAAAGCCAGGACCTTCACCCTTATTCCCATTCTGCCACATTTGTGGTGTAATTCCTTACTGTCTTCATGCTTCACAGTACCCTGTATAAATAAGTAAGTATGTTTGGACTTTTTTCCATGTGTATCTGATGTTAATAGATCTGATTTTGGGTTCTCAAGATATTATTCAGTAATGTATTATTCTGAAACTCAATATTAAATAAATAAAATTATAAAGTGCTTGATTTTCAATAGGACAAGATCACAGCCTTGAACTATATTTTTACTATGTCATTAAACATTTTATTGCCAGTGCTAGGAACATCTTTATTCACAAGCCAAATACATTAAAGAGTAACTCTTCTCTTTTACACGTTGTTTGATTATTGAGCAAAAATGGATGAACTAGTATGTAGGACTAAGCAACTGAACACTGATGAAGGTAAACTATGACTTCCATTAAATTAAAAAACAAAACAAAAAACCCCAAACCCAGTTTAACACAGACTGTAAGGCCACTGGCCTAACTTTCAATGATTCCATTATATCTTAACCTTTACCCTCATTCCTTCTATGCAGCCTTCATATTTCCCTTTCCCTTTCATTTTTTACTTCAGCAACTATAAAGTCGACATCTACATAATTTATTGGTGGTTCTCAGTCTGGAGAATCCATGGGTTTGTTCTGTGAAGTACACTGACTTCAAAAGCAGTATGAAAATTAGAGCAAAAATCTGGATCATGACAATGACAGCAGTGAAGCAGTCAGTCAGTCTAGGGCTATCTTGGTCCTTGCAAGAACAAATCCTGCAAAAGGGTCACTGGGTCAGATAATAAGTAGTTTTCTAATATACTGCTGCTTTCTCTAAAGTGCCATTAGCTATTGTGGCATTCTGTTGGAATGAGAATGGGAAGAGGGAATGCATAATTTCTGGAAAACACATTACCCTTACAATATGAATCAGTACTGCAGGAAGATTTGCTGCCATGTGGATCTACTAGAAATCTGTAATCCTACAGAGATTAGAGGTAAAACAACTGCAAACATATTATAGCGACAACACACTGTTAACACTATCTCCAAGCTAAAGAAGGAAAGACACTTCCTCTCAGTTAACTGAGCTGTGTTACTGAGAAGGCATGGGAAAGGGATTGGCCTATAGACTGCTGACTGGTTAAATGACCGTTCCAGAAAAAGCTATTGGCACTAAGAATTCATGCTGTTCCATCTACAAGCACAATTTTTCCAGAAGGATCCTGCAGGATATCAGCGCAACGTAAGTCAAAATGTAGTATTTAAAAATTAGTTCTCTTTTTGGATTAAAATAGAATGTAAATGGCTACAAGAGACTAATAGATGCTACAATGATTGTAAATTGATACAGTGAGACGACCTGACACTTCATTTTTCTATAAAGGTACGGAAAAATAAAAAATAATTGTCTCCTTTTTAGAAGACTTGCAAGCAAGTCTTCTGGCATACTGTCAACCATTTTAATCAAAATACATCTCAAGCTTGGTTTAGAATTAAGGTAGGTCACATAGGATCTTATTTCAATTCATCTGCAAAATGTGCATTCTTTCACATACCTATGACACTAAAAGCAGGGTACAGAAGATGGGATATTTTCATTCTTTTTATTGTCCAACAGTATGTTCACGGGATCTGTCAAGTATTTTTGCTGGCTGTGCTTAATCCTAGAGCTTTCAGACACAGCTTGTTACCTTCTTTCCACTTCAACACAGTTTTGTGGTGTATTTATGAGGCTGAGACTAAACTAGGTCTGCTTGGAAAAGGTAAAACCTAACAAAAAGATATTTTAACCTAGTTAGGCTGAATTCTTGTTAACCAGTTCAAAGGTTTATGCTGTTGTAATAACCTGGGGTTGCAAAGAGAAGAGCTATATACAACATGGTAGAAAAAGTAGCATATGAAGTTTTCATTGCAAATATTGCCAAATTTTATAAAGGGTAACATTCTCATAGATTAGATCATAATAGTAAAACATAAATTTTTTTTAAGACACTTACTGCAAGAAATGGTGGTTAAATGAAACAGAAGAGCAATATACCAGGGCCACCGGTCTGAATGCAACTCAGATTATTGTTGACACATGGTATGGTGAAATTACTTAATTATCTGAATCTGGTTTTGTTCAGGAAATGGCTATCTTTCATACCAGAAAATCAACACTGATGTTGGCAGCTGCTGTTAGTCTCAGAAATCAAGGTGAGAAATTAACTGAAATGGAGAAGTCCCACCATTCATACAGAGGGAGGGATGTGTCTCCATCAATGAACCATTCAACTTGTTTGGCATTTCTGCATCCTGGAAGGCATATTTGAGAATGGTCATATTAGGTTTAAGGGTGGAGCCAGAGACTTCAAATGAATATAAAGGTGGTGACTTGGAGATGCACCAGCCACCAGAGAAACAAAGATTTATTGGAAAGTGAGCCAAGATACCTTTGGGAAGGGACTTAATGTCTCCATCAATGAACCATTCAACTTGTTTGGCATTTCTGCATCCTGGAAGGCATATTTGAGAATGGTCATATTAGGTTTAAGGGTGGAGCCAGAGACTTCAAATGAATATAAAGGTGGTGACTTGGAGATGCACCAGCCACCAGAGAAACAAAGATTTATTGGAAAGTGAGCCAAGATACCTTTGGGAAGGGACTTTGTGAAGAAAATGGACATAAAAATAAAGGGCCCAGAATTGAAGCTTTCAATTGTTTGAAGCACTTCAGACTTAACAGCCTAGCATTTACTTAAACGATCAGAATTAAGTCCCTAACCACTTCCAAAGACAGACTCCAAAAAACAAACTGGTGTGACACAATGTTTCTGTCTACCTTTACATGCAATGTGAAGTACTACACCTGTGAGAACTCTAAACTCTTACACCTAGGGAAGACATCAGTTAAGAACATGTCTAAAGTTAATAATCCTTGAATGTAAAGGAATGGTGTGCATACAACAAGCAGGAAAAACAAAAGATTCTCAAAAAGTGAAATAGCCCAACAGAATTTATCATGCAAAGATTCAGATTTGTAGGTTGTAACAGCACTATTGCATTTCTGTGCTTGTTAACAGAGTTTGTAAGTTAAAAGAAAAGAATTCTTTTGTGTGTCCAACTCCTGCAAATCTATTTTGCATACAAGGGCATAAATAGAGCAGAATAATATTCACAAGACTAAGTAAAAACAGCATTACTTCCAAAATTTTGCTTAATGATGTTTGCCTTATTTTTCAAATAATTGTATCACTTATAATTTTAAACTTTGAAAGTAGAAAAACTTAAGATTTCTGAGCCCTCAATTTTAAAAGCTTAAAATCCTTTCCTTCCCCACAACTTAAAAACCTGCACACAACAATGAAAAGCAAACCTGCTTCTCTATTAGAGCACACTGCCCTCATACACCACCAGATACACACATGCTGAATATAACGCTAATGCAAATACCTGCACCTAATGCCCTATATTGTACTTATTTTACAAAAGAACACTGTTGTGTCACTACTTTAAATCATACATAATTACTTCAATAAAATACTAAAGTCGTTCCTGCTGGCTTTAGTAATGTAAAAGATGTCTTTCTATCCCTATAGATATCCGCAAAAGTTTTGAAGAAGAGCTCATTTATAAGAAGAATGCAAGTACAGCATTTCTGTTTTAGATTCCCACTCTGTAGATTTCTGTTTTACGTGGTTTTTTTTCCTGGTTGCTGAATGCCCACCAAGTGTATGTCGTCATTTATAGGAAGAGCACGAGAAAATCTCTTCAACGACAATTGAAGTATGCTACATGTAGATCATTTTACAGCAAAACAAAAAAACCCACTTTTTACTCAACTTTCACTAGACCTGAAGTTATCAAGTTGTTTAGCAGTCAGCTATCACAATGATGTAACTTCTGTCAGAGCCATTTGAGTGCGTTTGCCTTCCCTGCAGCACACAGACAGAACACAGCAGCTGACAGCGCTGACCCTTACCTTCTCAGGTTCCATGCCGGGGAGATTTAAGAGCCTGCTGCTCCCAGCAGTCTGACCCGCTCCTCTGCTTCAGGAGTGACTACTTCCAAAACAGATTTGGAAAAATAGGTGGTGTGCCCACTACTCAACCAAAGTGAAAACAATGGCAGCTTAAGTTAATACTCCAAGGGTATAAACCACACTGTTAAACAGTGTGTATACTGCCTATTCTATGAACTTGGGGGGGGGGAACGGGACACGACAGTAATTTTTGGCAGAGAGGTGGAGCACAAAGTCAGAAGCAGAAATGCCTTAAATCATCTCTACTTGGGTTGCCAGAGCAGATCATTCAGACCTTGAGTATGTGCTAATTCTGCTGACAATCCTTAATTTTTTAAAAATAAAATATATTGTACCCATTTCAGAGATGGGGAAATGAAGCATGGAGAGGTTTCACAATTTGTCCAAGGCCACACAGCTCTTCAGGGGCACACATCAAAGTAGGATCCGGTAATACTCATTTATAGACATTTCACCATACCATAGAAGTAATATTTGCACTCCAGAAAGTTCAATCCCATAAGTATTCTTAGTATTAAAGTAAAGAATAGGACTTCAAAAGTTATTAAAAATATTTTGAAACAGGTTAACTTGTGGAATGCTATTGTCAGCTTCCCAAGGTTTTTACCTGCTTAGGACTTGCTTTAGCAGTTCTGAAATCCTAAATAGGATTTGTTAGTATACTAGCAATTCTCATCCAAATGATCACTTTGTCTAATGGTGTACACTATCCACATAACAGAAATAACCTTCAGACCATTTTCACTTTGTTTCTGCTGTAGAACAACCTGAAAATAATGTATTATGTGAGTATCTGCATATTCTTTCCTTTCCTTTGCTTTTAAGAAGGGCTGGTCCTGGTCATATAGTGAAGGACTCCAGAATTTTCAGACTGTTTCTGGCACTGATCCACCGCACTGCCAGAGCACATCCCTGTTTCTTCTCCTTGAAGAAACAGAGATTATATTGGTTACCTACACCTCTACCATGTATGTTGTCAGGATTACAGCTTCTAAAGTGCTTTAAAGATTAAAATTCTGCTAATTTAATTTTTCTTTCTATTTTCACATATACTCCAAACACGCTGTTCTCTCTCTCCACAGAAGAAATTTCATCTTATACATGAACAGGTTAAGATCTTTCTCCAGCGAAAGCTCAGCAATACACACCAGTTTATTCACATCAGACTCTGTTCAGTACTCCTTTCTATTTTAACTTGATATGTCCCGTATGTCAACTTAATTAGTTATGGGGAATATAATAAAACTGAACATCAGATGTAGATCTCCAAGCATAGACCTTAAAATCATATTTTGGACTGCCTGAACAAATTTGATCATCTGTATGAACTTTTGTGGTTTTATAATTCAAAACAGCAAAAGCAAAAGTCACAGGAATGGATATTTTAAAATCTACCTCATCTTCCCTACCTCAGAGCCATAAGCTACATCCAGCAGTTGAGAGTTAAAAGAGAAAAAAAAGACACCCTCGACCTCTATGAGTTTACGAAAGTACATTCACTTTAATATGTTCATGCTCCATGTCAAACATATCCCTTTAAAAGAATTTCATACCATGCATTGCATTCAAAATTGCAAATATAAAGTATCTGATAACATTTAATGGCCTCTAGGTATAATCAGCATAAAACCAGCATAAAAGAGACTCAATATGAATATGAAATGTTTAAACCAAATGCGATGGAACCTCGTGGGGAATTCTGCCACACATGCTGTCCTTTCTTCTAGGAGGTCCTTCAGCTGTCTACCTTCACTGTCCTTGTAGGGGGTACAGCAAAATGTCATGGAAAAGAAAAGAAACCTAAGCATCGGCATGCTGCAGCAGTGTTTAACCACTGCTTCAATGAAGCAAGCTTTGATCACTTCCTAGGAAAAAGCAATGACCTGTCCTTTAAGGAGAGCATTTTCTCTTTTGATCTGTATGTTGCACTCATTTAAACTGAATTCCAAGTGTTAGTGTCTTATTTAATACTTAGTTATAAAAATATCATATAAACAGATAAAAATTCATGACACTCACAAATCTCCACTCCATTTATTTTGTATTAGCTGCTGTATTCAGTTGGTAACTTTGAAAGATGTCAGAAGTAGGTTCTAATGTACTACAAAATTTGCACTAGTAAGTAGCAGGTACTGTATAGATCAGCTAAATATAACTGCACAATTTATCTATTATTTATACCCTAAATACCATATCTGCGAAGGCAAAAGCAAAAGTGCCCAATCGTCATTTCTGCATTTGTCCCAGTATAATACTTACTATCCATGTAAATGATATATAGGTATAATATACAGAAACCTACAAAGCTAAATTTGAGTATGTAAAAGCAGAGATTGTATCAGGGTCATCTACAAAACATCTTTTGTAGACGTTATAGAAGATAATGACTCTCCCAATTGATTAACATATGTCCATTAAGGACTGGACTAAAATCTGCCTATTTATTGCAATTCAATTAATTCCCAGTTGATAAGAGCAATTTTAGGTTTTGCAGACCTGGGATAAATTCCAGAAAAGATAAATTAACTCTTCCTCCTCAGAGTTCAAGACAAGAAACATCCCCCTGGAGAACATCTGGGACAATTTAAAATAACGATCACTGATATCAAAGTTACATAACCATAAAAATGAATTCATTCTTAAAAATTGAAATTCCTTTAATAGTTCATGACTTACAGGTATTACAAATAATGTAACAGACATCTGGACTTTAGATAATGATTCAAATTTTCTTAAAATTCACCTTCTTTAGATCCCTGAGGATTATTCTACCTGACATTGAGAAGATCCAGACTCCAAATTCAGATTCTAAATTGAAAAGATTTCTGAATTTTTCCATTGCTTGAGTGCAAGGTTATAGTCTGCATCCATCCCTAGCCTAAAATACCCAAACTGATCTCTACAGAAGACATTATGCTTTTCTTCTTCTTAGGCATGGATCCAGGACTGTTACAAGTTAAGAAGCGATGGGAAGCTGCACAATAAATTTATCCCGATTATTTTAACAACAGATGAAAATGCCATTATAGTTAAAACTAAACTACTTATTCCTCATTTTTGCTAGGCTGAACTCACAATTTTTAGTCTGCATTTAACCAAGGTAGAAGAATTCCCATATGACACTCAACGAACTGGAGCTAACTTTCTCCTACACCAGCTCCTTTTCATCTTAAGGTCGCCACCTGGAAATGAAATCTTGGAATTGTTGCATATTAATTTGTATAATTTGCAAGCTCTTCCTCACCCTAGTTCTATAGAAAGCATCTGACCTAGTAAGAATTATTCTCTTTCCCACTCAGCCACCTTTACATTTTCTATGATGATCCATTGACTTATTTCAATATGTAAAAGGTTAGTCTTTTAAATTTTTATCAGGACTGCTGGAGTAAGTTATTTTATAAATTTACTTGGATTTGCCTTGTGTTATCAGTTGTAATTGCCTGTTGTTTCACCTCTTATATCTGATATTCTAACATTTCTAGACAAGCAAGATTTTTATGCATCTTTAGTATCACACAGTTTAAAACTCTCTTCTGTAACGCCAGTTACATTCTCCATTTGGTAGCACTGACCTGCTGAACTCATTTATTGCACAGCTGTTCTTTGCTATCATTTTGGGTCCTGAATAAAGAAAAGACAGAAACTTCCCCACTCCTGTGTTTGATAGGTACCAGTGGCAAATGAAATTGCTGTTGTTTGGACTAACAGAGTTCAAACTCCAGCAAAGTTTTATGAACTCTCTGAACACTGAAAAAGGAGCAAAACAAAAGGGCTTACCTACCACAATTTAGTAAAGAGTTGATAGCCACTTCCACATCTCAGGATATACTTTCAGTATTAGCACGCATTAAATAACCAAAAAAACCCCAAAATTTTATTTTGCAGTTTTGAATCTGTTCCCAGTGTGTGTGAATTTCTGAACAAAAATTTAATCTCTTCATAACTGTCTTAACAATACCATGACCAAAAGAGCACAGTATTGCTATCAGAAAGCAATATGTAAAATCTTCACAATTCTGATCATCTTGTCTGTGTCAAAGCAAAGGCCACAAGATGAAACCAAAGGAATGAAGATGAAAGGTTCAATTCAAAAACAAATTGTTCTAAGATTTTGAGATGGCTAGAAAGACTCTAAAATCAGATAAATACAGTTCGAATGTAATTAATGGCTTTAAACCCTGTGAGCCTTCTGATCTATGGACTCACATCTGATTTTGAAAAGGACCTGTAAGTATGGTAGTTAATTTTAGAAGATATATATGCACCTTGTTGGGTACCTGTACATTGGATGACTTTCATTTTGGAAAACTGTAGGTTTCACTGTTAGCAGATTCGTAACACTTCATAAATTTGTAGCGCAACTTTAGGATTGCTAGTACTTCAATATTAGAGGTAAGCAAATTTAACCATAAGTAATGAAAGAAAAAAACCTTACTCCTTCTCCCAGCAGTCATCCTCAGTATTACAGCATGGAGAATATTAGCATCTTGCTACATCAAAAAGGATAAAATACTTGAGGCACTTAGTCTGTTGGCAAATTATGCTTGGGGATTTCTAGACGAATGACTTGTATCTATGTTTACAGCCTTTCAGCAGAGTGCTCACTGTTTACTCTGGAATTAATCCAGGTCCATAAAACTAGTGATACATCAATGTAACAGATGTGCTTAAGTGACTATGCATTATAAGGTGATTTGCCTTAGTTATAAAAACTCAGTAACCGGTTTTAAGTTGATTTTGACAGTGACAGTCTGTAACCCATCAGCACCTACTGTATTAATTACAGTTAGCGGATTGGTAATCTCTAGTTGTAAGGACATAATAATTTCACTATTTGACTTTCAAAAGTATCTAGACTGATAAAAGTATTAGACTTGGAGCATAATGTCCTAGTTCTTGGCATAAGTCTACTAATTTATCCCTATTATATCACTATGTTGAAAACAGTTTAACTTGTGTTCATCTCATGCTTACAAAACGCTGGAATGTAAATGTATTAAGTTTCTTTATCTTCAGGACACACAATCGAGGTGAAAACGACGGAGCCCAAGACAATGCTAGTGTTTGCTCTCTAAAGGATCTAATCAGCAAATAAAATGCAAGCTTTGTTTAACAACTGTTAATGTATTTGGCTTTAGAGGCTTTGTTAAGAGGTCATTTTCATTATTATCTACTTTTCTAATCAATTTGTGACCTCCTGGCTACTTGCAACTTAACTATGAATACTTGGATTGAAAGTTTTTGAAACATATGTCAGAGTTCTTTCTCCTCCTGCATTTGACTCAGTCAGAACTCTTTCAGAGAAGGTGGTATGAACTGCCACGTTAAATGCAAAAAAATCTATTTTAAAATGCTTTTTCTTCTTTTTCTTTGATGCTCTCTATTGTGAAACTTTTATAATGTTGATCATAGAGAACTTCTTTCTTCAAAGCTAATAATATTATTGAATTGATAGTGGAAGCTAGAACTTTAGGCTTGAGATTGAAGTATCCTAAAGACTGCACTGAAAATTTTTTGCTCTCCAGTTTGAAAGGTCTGTCTGTACGATCTTCTGTCAGAGCCAGCAAAGACCCTGACTGCGTTTTTCATCACACGTAAGTTTACGGGCTTGGCATGGAAACAGGTCTCCACATACAGTTCTGTAACATTATACACAAGTTGTCTTAGTCTATATTCATTTTCAAAAATGTACAGATAGAAACACTGCGGGTTTCATTTTGTGGAATAACGAGGTATCAGATGGAAGCAAGTCTCCCATAAAACATACAGTATGGTTTGAGGTTTCACAAACTATTAGGCTGTTTTAACTAAAGGTAGGGCCAGAAGCTAAATTTTAAGTGTGATAAAACCTGAGGATACCCAAGCCCTTAATGTAAATATATGCATTTTGAAGTGATACATATTTGTATTAAATTGTCAAACTACATTGTTACTCTAAGTATAATATTCCTGAAATGCCTTTACAAAGCCAGCTGGAAACCTTGACATTTCATCCATATTGTTATTTATATACATATTTATTGCTGCCACCTGCTTGTAACTTGGCTCATATCATGAAGCAGTACATTTCCCTTGTTTCATTATACTTTGACATTTCACTGTAACTACATAGCTGCCCATTTCTCAGTTTCCAATTGCTCTGCAGCCGCTCTTGAATTATATTGGTTTAGTAATAGAATAAAGATCTTTTCTCCATGGTAGTACTACCCTCTTTTTTTCATACCCAGATGGTACAAATCGCTGCTGGCACATGTAACAATTATAGCACAGCTTCTGCTGCTTAAATGAACCCCCATAAACCCCACAGAGTTAGATTAGATTAGGGAATTGGGAGGTGAGGAGGAGGTCTGGCCAGTGGTCTCAGCTGAAACAGATAAGTATTTGGTACAGCCTGTGTATGGCTGTGATGGAGTATATAGCATGCTTACAGTGTACTGTTCAGTGAGCCTGTTCTAAGGAAGACAGCAAAATTAGCTTATAAAGTTAATAAACCTAATTTCATAATCAGTAGCACAACACCCATTTTTACTATTATTCAGATAAGTGGGTTATTTGAATACCTCATGACGTCTCATAAAACTGACACTTTCCAAGGAATAATTCTGGAAGCAGCAGTCACCAAGAGAAATTCAGATCCGTTGCTCAAATTTACCTATGTTCTTGCTTACTCAGACTATCAAGTGAATCAACCAGCTCTTTGGTATTTCTAAAGGAGGCTGATGACCACTATCCATACCCTCAGACATTTAAAAATACATATAAATTTCCAATTCCTCTGTGCATTTCTCTGAGTAGAAATGCCAGCATCTGAGCGTAGTGTAATGGGATTAACTGAAGAGGTCCTGTGAGAACACTGAACTAAGCTGGTTTGGAGAAGGAGAAAAACTCACTCTGGGCCAACCTACTTGATAGACAAACAATGTTTTTATGTTGTCAGTCCAGGAGTTTGTAATGAGCCATTTTAAATGTACAAAGGAAAAAAACTACAGCATGAAAATCTTCACATGTGAAATAAATCTTTTATGACTTCACCGAAGTTATACTGCTTTAAATTTAATACAAGCTAGAACACAACCTAGCACACACACGTGTCTGTGCACGCATGTATATATTTAATTATTTTTTAAGAAAATCCTCTAGGCATTCAGTATTTAAAAGATACTAAAATTGAGAGACAAAATATATGAAAGAATGATAATAAATGTATTAAAAATATTGTAAAACTATGTGCATTTGGCATTCATATGGGTCATGCAAAATAATTTCACATGTTTCTAAGAAAGCACCTGCTCTACCTTTTCCTCAACTCTATCCTGATCAGGAGAACAGAGGAAGTCTTGTTGGGTACCTGAAAGGCCAACAGGTACAGACTTACTGCAGTAAGGGAGAAAAGGAAGGAATTTACTGTCATTTTTCCAGTCCCAAACTTAACGTGAAAACAGTTAGTCTTTCCTGCTGATTGAAAAGAAAGTTCATCAAAAAGCCAAAACTAGATCTACTTAGTGCTTAGAATGCAAAATCATTGCCTTATATTGCACCTCTAAATCAAATACAATATGGTAACTTACAGAAACACGTATTTTTTATTGTTAAAATTAATTTAAGAATGGACCAAAATGACTAGAACTGCATGCAAAACACTAATTTCTCCTGCTGTCTTGATGACAACCACATCTCAGGACAGAACGGGAAAAGGCAAAGACTATTCATTTCTCACAAGGCACACATGGAAAAACAAAACGTAGAAAACTCAAGCAATTGGAGAAAACAATCTTCAGTCTGTAAACCTCGTTCCCATCTTAGTTGGGAATAAGCAAACCCATCCCCATTCATTCAGTCTCAATATAAAGGCCAGGTTTCAAAAAACAGCTTGGTTTCTAGTCTCTGTTTAGGCCCTGGAAAAGTAAACTTTTTTAAAAAAGACTAAGAGCCTTGACAATCATCAACGCTTCTGAAAATTTGGCTGTTTATTTTGGTATCTAAATTTGGCTTTATGAAAACTGTTAAGGAAGATAAGAGGATTTCTTTCTTATACTGAAAATAATAGGGGTACAGCCCATCTCACTAGTGACAAAAGCTTCAGCAAAAGCTTCACACACATTCTTCCTGATGAAACTGCAGATTCTGGAATGAAAAACTGATACACATCTGCCAAAAGTAAACCCCACAGATGTCTGAGGAAAACCACAAATACTTAGGAACCATCTACCCCAGCAAAAGGAATAGAAACTTGTCTGTTGCATGCAAATGCATGCACTACTGAAAGCAATAGGAGCCTATCACATTCTGAATACGAGTCTACGTGTATGAAATTAAGCAACACTGCAACTAGAATGAAAATCAAAGTTGCTTCCCTTCTTTAATCAACCCCTGCAAAAGTAGGTCTAATGCAAATGTTTTTTTTCCTTGAAGTATCATTACATTCTATGTCCTTCAGAGCAGCTGACATTATGCTCCCCTAGAGAATGTACTGAACACTTTCCCTGTGCTTATGATCTTCACTGTTTAGACTGACTAATAGCAGTACTTGAAAACACTGAGAAAATTACATTAATCAAAATTAGCAATAGAAGCTTACCAGCAGAAAACCTAACTTTGGAATTTTTTTTTACTCTAAAAGAATTTACTTTTGTCTCTGAAGAGAGTGTTAAATACATCTCTGATGACACCTACCTCTCCCCGCCACATTGCTTTTGAACTAGAGAAAATTTAAAAGAACTTTATTCCCACAAGGCTTTTCAAACATTGATTTGGAGACGGAGCTGAAAATTCAAAGTTTTAAAATGAGACAGACTTTCCCTTCAGTCAAAGTAGTTATGTTACCTATCTGAATGAATAAAACAGTGTTTTCCCCAAATCTAAATTCAGTTCCTGTTTATAGTACCGCATGTATGTGGCAAATTCAGCAGAAATGGTTTGATTTGATGTCTAGCTGTAAGAAAAACAAATGCAGATGCAGCCAGGAGGCAAGGAGGAAAGAGCTGCGATAAAATAGGTTGAAGACTTGCAAAGTATTCAGGATATCTGAGGTAGAACAGTTCAGCAAAACAATGTGACCTATTATAATACCTGGAAATAATATTTTGGGAAGTCCGCTACTTGACTTAGGCTCTAAAATGTGATGGTGATAGCAGCAGGTATACACCATTTATTAAAAACGTAGAGAGCAGACCAAAATGAAATACTGCTACTCTTCAAACATATTTTATGAAGCGATGTTCACTAGAATTTTGAGAAGAAAAATTGTTTGTGGAATACTTCGGTGTTCCACAAAGAAAACACAATACATTGCTAACACTGGAAAGAAATTATTTTAAATTTTTATTCAGATGCTTATCACCTCATTTGATTCATGGACCTGTCATTTCTACTTGATGCCATATCAAATGTCTTTTAAGGAGTTCATTTTTACGAATCTCTTCATTTATTAAACCTTGTTTTAGTTATACATAGTCTTTGTAAATAGTTTGACTCTTTTTCTCTCCTGCAATACTACACAGCTTTATGTTGTCAAGTTCTGCTGTCCTCCCCACTACTTCTGACAAGCCATTTTAGCCATTCTCTGTGCAGCTTTTGCTCATGTGGACATACATTTTCCTCATTCTATTTACCTTATAAAGATCAAGTATTAGGAAAAAGAAATAAGTGAGAGTTAGACTGGAAGAGAGAAGCAGCAAAAATAATATATGCATGGGAGAAAGAAGTAGCAGCATCAGGAAAAAAGAAAGGATGAAATTAAAACACAGCATAGGAAAAATGTTATGTTTTAAGAAATAAAGACCTGACAGAACAGAAATATGACATACTAAGTCCTGGTCTCACTTATCGTGACTTTGCATTTCAATTAGTTAAATACCACGGAGACAGATTAATACACATGAACATGATAATCTTTGAATTCATTGATGAATGTGTTTCTGCTATTTACACTTAAAAAAATTAGACATCTCTAATGCAACTGTTAATCAGTTGCTAAACTTTAAGGAATAACATCATTTAAAAAGACTAATATCTTAGTTAATTATTTTAATTTTTATTCCCCACAAGTACTTTTTAATTTAGCTTTGTAAAACCCAAGCTTATGTATTTATCTTCCCTCCACCACCGACCTGTACTTGTATTTTGAACAAAATGATACATAAGACAAGGATTCAAACTACACTTGAGGAACAACTTAAGAAGTTAATTGATCTACAAAATACCAATTTTCAAATAAGTTATGTTTTTCCTACACTTTCCAAATAACACTTATACAGTGGGAACAAAACTTGTAAACTACTAGATTTTTATCTAAGACAAATTTTCACACTGTAGCCTGACTGTCAAAAGCTGATGTGAAATTCTATAGAAGCAGCTCAGGAAAGCAAGGCCTATTTACATCTGTTACATGATCAACGTGGGTGCAATGCAATGTGGGTGCCATGCAGTGAGGAAAAGAACACTCTTCTATATGCAATAAAGCCTGCTAACATGCGTTTTTGTAACCACTTAAGCCACTAGGAAAATCTTGTTGGCTAAGTCAAACCTAAGAAATACTTTTCTTGATAGTTCTTCATACTAACAATAGATGTATTGGAAGCATCAAAAAGAATCTCTCAAACCGAGAGAACCTCAATAAAAATTCTATTTTACTTCTGGAGCTAACAAACTGCTAATAAAACACAAATAGAAATCCATATAATTAAAAATAAAATTTAACTACCAATACAATTCTTAGAACATAAAAGCATCAAATGACAACTGAATTTTTTAATCCATCTTTGCATTAGAACAAATACAGAATGGTCCATGGTAAGCCTAACTGCCCGTATCCAAACACAGTCTGTTTCTGTAAATGACTATACCTGGTTGCAAACACCACCATTCAATAATCAATTCAATAACGTATGATGACAGTAATTTTTAGAAAGCATCATATATTGGTCATCGACTCCCTGCTCCTGACAAACCAGATCTCCCCTGGACATATATGCTACCTTATTTATTCAAGTTTGTCAGTACAAGAAGCATGTGGCATGTCTTCTATTAGCAATCAGGTCTTACAATCCCTATTGACAACACAGACAACAATCCAGTCTCGTAAAAGATTCATGACACAACTTTGCACTCTCTACTGCTTGCTTTCTCATAAAACCAGTGCAAATCCCATCAAAAATTTAGCAGAACCCTGCCTCATCTGTTTAGGCCTGAAGCTAGTTGCAGGGACAACTCATTAGGGACAAGCTCATTAAAACCAGCCCTGGAGCAAAAGCAGTTTGCGAGTCTCCTCATTTTTATTCACTTTCACCTAGCCATTCGAGTTTCTTGTGTTTCCCAGATACAGAGCTTCTAATGATTTTGTACAATAAGCAAGGCTATTTCCAAACTTACACTATACCCAGGGTTCCACAGATGCGGTTCCCTCTGTACACCAAAGCCAACATAGTTCTGTTCATTTGTAAGGCTTAGATGGTTCTATACTGAAAGGTAGTATCAGAAAACCTAGTAGATTCTCTTCTGATTACATTAGCATAAGGTACTTATGTGTAACAACTATCAAACTCGTGCTAAAATCCAAAGAGAAACTGAAATGCACAGAATTAAGGCTAGTAGATACACATGCCTGAGAACTCACTCATGTAGGAGTGCATTTGGTATTTCATTTGGTATATTTAGCACCCGAGATACCTAAAATACCCAAGAATAAAAACAAAAAAAGAGAAAGGAAAAAGGAAAAAGGGAGGGGAAAAAAGAAAAACACAGCAAGGATTTCCTTTCTCCTTAGAGTCTGTGTCACAATAAATATTGATTAAATAAAGCAGTTTTTTGTTGTACGTTGCTTACCTTTTCTGTCATTTGCTAAAGTCCCTAAGTGAAACGATCCTTACTTTTGCTATGAGTGCTAGCTGGGAAACCTTGCTAATACCTCCTAAATTAGATGCCTAAAGTTAGGCATACTAATAAGTAGCCCAATTTCAAATGCCTACATTCAGACAATAGAATTTGAAAGTCATGGTTATCCGCGGTTCTGAAGGTTGGTGATCAAAATATCCTGGGGTGATTGCAAAAGCTTCCCTACTTCTGTCACACAACACAGAGAACTATAAAGGTCCACAAAGAGTGGATTTCCACCCTTAGACCTGTGATGACAAAAGCTAGTGAGTGCTGCACCAGTACCTGTTTGCGAATTTGTGTACAGGGGAGGAAGAAAGCCTCACAGGGATACATTCTCAAAAGTCAATTGCTAAAACTGGTCTTAGAAGAGCAGAATTCTAACAAACGTTACTGTCACATGCATGGCACAACTATTCAGATACTGATATATGCCCAGATAATGTATTATACATCTGAGGAGCATCTCGCTGAATTTGGGGTAGCAAAGAACGGTCTGGACAAGAAGCGTGTTCTAATCCTTCTACAGATCATCTGTTGAAAACCAACCAAATGCTACTTGCCCAGTTAAGCAGTTAAGTCAAGAAGGTAAACAACTGTCAGAGTGAAAAAGCCCCTCATCTCACTCCAATCTCAGAGGAACGTCTTTAAAATTATATTTTTGCAAGCATGTTAATAGTCAATCATGTATTTTCACCTTGCTTGCACTCTATACACAGCACTACATACAGGATACATTCTTATTCTTGTCAAGTTAATTCTCTGCTCATCTTATGATGGTGCGTAACTATCTTATTCACAGTCTTCAGCCCATCACTCAAGGCAACACAGCACCAAGGCCTATAGCATTTTTCAAAGTCAAAATTAAAAAACTGATTATTTTGCTTTCTTTACTTCTGTACAAATATGCACTCAGAGAGTCAAAAGTATTCAATTAATCTGGAAGAATTAATTATTTGGAAGATCACTGGCCAAAAAGTGAATTTTAGTCATGATCCGTGACACTGTCAAAGACTATGAAGTCTGGCATGCACAATTTTTCTAACAAAAAGATTACTGCCACAAAAAGTGTTGCACCAATATAATTACTCTACCACATTGTCAAGTGCAATGAGCATACAGTACCTCAAGCAACATAGGTAAATTGATGGGGTGTGAAGTTTATGCAAAGATCGTTGCCTAATTGCTCAGTATACACTATCGCTTCCTCTAGCATCAACACGAGCTCCAGCACAGATCAACAGCACTATACACAATTCTCAGCTGTAGGTTAAGCAAATCAGTCTTACTTTGCATTAAAATGGAGTAGGACCATTTAATGGGTAGTTTAAGGAACCACTTAGCAAATAGGAAAAGAACAGTACCTTTTTCGATTGTTTTGTTTTTAGTGAAAATCTGACTGTCTCTCCATTCAGCAGTCTTCAGTGAGGACTTCAATTAGTTTACACTCTGGAGTATGAGGCACCCAAACCACAAAAATGAAGTCTTAGTTGATAAACATTATCAACCATGTTTCATGCTATGTTTCCCCTGCTTCCCTGTGCAAAGGATGAATGCTACAATATCATCAACACAGACCAAATATTGACATTCAAGTTTTCTGAAAAATGAGAACTTAGGGAGTAAGCTATTTAAAATTAAAGCTTATAAAGTCAGGTTTTTTGTAAAGCTTGTTATCAAATCCACTAGCACAAGGTTTCAGCATTTCTAAAACATTAAAAGGGCCTCATTTATTTTTCTATTAGTCTCTTGTATCTCTGTTAAAAAATTACCTGAAGGCTGAGAACCTACATGTCTCATGAAACTATCTGCGGATACGGAAACTTCAAAAAACATGGATTTGTAAAGAAAACAATGACAAAACAAATGCATTTAAAGTGAGAATAGCAATGTTACTTTTCTCTTTTAAATCCCAATATATCTTATCATACGAGAAGCTTAGCAACACAAGGACTGAAATTTAAATGCTTTAGAATATAACTAAGTACACGTTTAATAATGCTAGCTTTTTGGTTTTTGGACAAATAAAGTCTTATTACAAATATTGTAAAGTCTTATTTAAGCTTTCTTATATCTTTTCAAAGGCACCTTAGATATAATTCTGCTTTTACATTTACGTATAAAGTGTAAGGGAACTAGAATACATCTAGTTACCTACCACTAGCTCATTTTTTTTTTAACTATTTTCTTAGAAAAGCAAGTAATTTTTCAGCTTCCAAGTAAACTATAAACTATAAGCAAATTCAACGTAGAGCATTTAGAAAGGATATGAATGCATCACGTAAGTCAGTTACTGTGTGGGGAAAAAACTGAAAACAAATAGCTATGAAAAAGTTTCATTGCTGCAATACTGAGTGTTAATAGTATAATATCAATAAAACTGAAAGATGAAAATAGGTAATTTGGATTAAGCAAAGTTACTTGTCATTAGTTATTAAGTATTGCTCCAAGTGTACTTGCTCTAAGGCACTAACATATTTACAAATACCGTGACTTCTTTTCCTGAAGACACTGGAAACGCACCAATGCTATTAGTCAGGAATTTAGTGTGGGTCCTCTAAGCAAAAATGCAATGACTTCATTGAGCTTCATTACTAACACAACTTTGCCTTATTAAAAATTCCAAACAAACAGGTGCTTCACACTGTGTCTACTTCTAAAATTGCCTTCTTTTTATTCTCAGGGATACATCAAGAGCTGAGGGAGAATTCATGCAGTATAGATCAGTCAGGCATTGACAGCACATCACACTTTGACAAGCTGCTTGGCTCTGTTTAAAGTCTAAGTTAGGCCTTGGCCCATCAAGGCCATGGCTATTGAATTATTGACAGCCTCTCACTGTGGTGCAAAGGGAAGGAATGCTATAGCCTCAGTTCAATAAAGATGAAATGGAAGCCCTCTCTGAAGCTTACTTTAGCACGTTAAAGGAGTTTTAATGGTCTTGTTTAAAATTCAGTAAGAGAATACATTAGCCTGATTATATTTTCACCAGCTAAACAAAAAGTTTGGGATGCTGTGGAGATTATAAATGAGAGGAAAACTACGTGAAGTACAAATTTGATCTACACCAAGAAGTTCACTGATGTTTCAGACTCATTTCAAATCATCCAGCTTTACATACTTAACAATTTTTCACCATTCTGTGCCACTATACCATGTGCACGTTAACAATAACATAGAGGTTCATCATCCTAAAATACAGACTGGCTTTCATAATAGTTACTTTCTGCTGATGCCATTAAATCTACAAGCTAACGCAATGGCCAGTCCACGTTTAGAATCTGTCATCCGCATTAGTTCTCTCTCTCTTTTCCTTTCCAGCTATCAGTAGTGCAGTAAAGGGGTATCAGTAAGTAACTGGCTACCTAATGTCTGGTTTGTTTGCTTGTTCTTCCAACAGAACTCTTCTACAAAGTAAATCACCGTTCTTCCACAAGTAGCTGATTAATATTAACAATTCTGATCTTCTTACATAATCTCTTTTCTTCTTCAAATTTATACCTGCCAAGCTTTACTTGTCTGTTAATAGCTGATGTCAGACAAGCAAGAAGCAGAAAGTTCCATCTCAGGACTATAATTTTAAATACAATGAGACTCACATCAACTGTCGCATAGACATGCGGAAAATTATTCCACATGGACTTCTAAAGTGCATCCTAAAAGCTTCAAAGAATGAGTACATAACGCAATGGCCAGTCCACGTTTAGAATCTGTCATCCGCATTAGTTCTCTCTCTCTTTTCCTTTCCAGCTATCAGTAGTGCAGTAAAGGGGTATCAGTAAGTAACTGGCTACCTAATGTCTGGTTTGTTTGCTTGTTCTTCCAACAGAACTCTTCTACAAAGTAAATCACCGTTCTTCCACAAGTAGCTGATTAATATTAACAATTCTGATCTTCTTACATAATCTCTTTTCTTCTTCAAATTTATACCTGCCAAGCTTTACTTGTCTTTTAATAGCTGATGTCAGACAAGCAAGAAGTTCCATCTTCCATCTCAGGACTATAATTTTAAATACAATGAGACTCACGTCGCATAGATACAAAGTAAATCACCGTTCTTCCACAAGTAGCTGATTAATATTAACAATTCTGATCTTCTTACATAATCTCTTTTCTTCTTCAAATTTATACCTGCCAAGCTTTACTTGTCTTTTAATAGCTGATGTCAGACAAGCAAGAAGCAGAAAGTTCCATCTCAGGACTATAATTTTAAATACAATGAGACTCACATCAACTGTCGCATAGACATGCGGAAAATTATTCCACATGGACTTCTAAAGTGCATCCTAAAAGCTTCAAAGAATGAGTACATTTTTAAAAGAATTTAAATTGATGATCGGGGGGGTGGGGGGTGGGGGTGTGTTAACCAATTTGTCTAATGTGACCCTATACTCATTTCTCCAGCATCACTTCCAATATGCTGCCTCCTGTCAAATCAACAAAGAGAGCCTAACAGCACATCTAAATTTGTGTTCATTTGCCTTCTGCAGGATTATCTTTGCCACGTCAAGCATTATAAGTAAATCAAAGATGCTTCTCAGGGGCTGTAAGAGTAGGGCTAATCTCCAGACAAATATTTAGAAGGCAGCTTAGCCTGTTCTGGCTTTAATCGTTTCCAACTGATTTGACTTATTCTAATTACAGCCTTTATGTTATAAAAGCCATTTTTATGTTGCTGAGGAGCAGTTTCACTGCAAATAGACGAAATTTTGCTGAGTTTCTGTTCCCATGTCGATTATGGAAATGGTACTCTACAGCTTTCCTCTAATTAGAAAAACACACTGCACAGAGCATCAACAATTTTTAACATTAATAACAGAGTGACAGTGTCCTTTTGTGTGTCTTTAAATAATTTCTCAAAATATGACACCACAAAGCCACTGTATCCCACTTGGGTATCATACTAGGAGCAATTTTCACATTTTTGCATATTATATTTATTCAAACACAGAACAGCAGCTTTGAAGAAGCTGTTTAGTAATTTAACCTAACAGAATAAGATAATTAAACTTCTGGATAGTTTATGGTGAGGTGCTTTCCAAGCCCATGAACTTGGAAAATTCAAACACTCATACACAAAGCAAATTAAACATATCCTTTGACAAATCAGATAGCACGGCTATTTGTTACTTTTAGTACTTACTTACCATGCTATCATTTCCCATAATGAACAGACGGCTGAGATAATACAGTTTTGCTTTGCATCAGCTCACAGACTTTTCTTGCTGTTTAATGGAAATCTAACTGTGCTACCCGAATGCTGTGGACAATAGAAATCAAGGCGGAGGAGTCACAGAACACGTAGCATTATGTCCATTCCAACTTCAATACATTACTAAATAATACTTCCCTTTAACAGAAAAGACCTTTTCATTTATTGTCAAAGCTGATCCCAGAAAAAGTAGTTATGATGAAATATAAATAAGGCATGTGATAATATATATTATTTCTGCTATGACTTTATGTAACAGGCAACTCTAAACATTAGTACCTATCTCTGTGCAGAAAGAGTCAACATTAATATCTTGATATGAGGAGAAAAACAAGTAGGAGATTAAAGCACTAAAAGCTGGTATGATTTTTTTTTTTACATAGAAAAGATGCTCTGGGAGTCAAAACAGAAGGAAAAGGCAACTCAAGTTTCTACATTGGATATGTAAGCTTTCAAAAATATGCACATTTCACTTTCAATACTGTGGCTGGTCAAACTAAGCTGCTATAGAATATAACATATTTTGCAAATAACAGGATACTAGGCAGAATAGACTTCCACAAGATATTTACAGCATGACCTCTAACGTACCTATGAAATAACAGGTAGCACTATCACACAATTTTGCATACTTCTGTGATGATAATGTCTCCAAGCTCCTTTCACTTCTCTGAAAAGGCTAGATTTATTGACACAATCCTGTTAGATGTCACCAAAAAAGCTTATATGCCCCCATTTGCTAAATGGAGGACATAAATTACTTGGGCAACAATTTTAATTGCATTATTATTATGGAGACTTGTTCTGTAATAGTTTATTTTCTTTCTCTTTTTGTAAAAATTAAACCTTTACTATTAATAATTCTTTGATTAGACTTAAGATTTCAATTAAGATTTTCAATTTATTACATTAGTAATAAATTCTTGGCTTTACGTGCAAGTTGCTTATCCTTTTTGTCCATAACTAGACTTTGAGTGTAAAACTGGTGAAGAATCTGGAAAGAAAGCAAAACTATATGGTATTTCTCAAGAAAACTTTCTAGCCTCCTACACTGTTTAACTTACAAACATCCTGAGAGGAACGTGTGCTCTGTGCGTTTAGTAACCCTTGCAGATTTTATCTTGAGTTTTGCAATGTTAGAAATAAGCCTGATGAAAATGATTTACCGAAGTAGCCACGAGCAGAAGGCTGTCATTATTATGTTTCTGAAGTGGATACTGGTTTTATATTTTTTAGAACAGTAAGAAAGCTAGTGGTGCAAATATTTTTTACACAAGCAATGGTATATACTGTCACAGTAATGGAGTAAATTATATTGAGCTTCAGATACACTCACGACTGAGGCATACAATCTCCTGTGGGTGTTTCCCACAATCCCGTGAGATTACCTCTCTTCTAGACTGAGTGTCAGCCAGCTGGTGTATCAGGAATACCTTAGATACCTTAGATGGTTTTTTTTTTTTGATTTGAGATCATGATGGCTCTCAGAAGCCAAGAGGCTCTTCCTAATGCACTGCATAGATCCAAGTATTTTTTTTCTGAACTGCACATCCTCACTGCATTGTCCATTTGTAGCACCTATAACATATTACATTGTTTGCCATGTAGGTCTACTGTAAAAACATTCAGGAACAGAACATTAAAAACACAACTACTCATTTACTTGAAATACAGTTCACTGGGCACATGTTACACCAGTTCTCCAAAGACTGTGTTGGTTCTGTTTGCAAACAAAATTTATTTTGGTTTAGATCAACACATTTTTCATGTGGCTGTTATCCTGGCTATTCAAGAGACTTCCATTCAGCCCATCACAGAAGCAAAAGCTCTTTCTATCAGTCTTGCAGTTGAATGTCCAAATTATACCCCCAAAGTCCCGCTATCTTTAGGTAGCCTTCAAAGGATGAGGCTGAAGAATAATCTTTGCCTGTAACTTTCACACTGCCAAATCGCTAAAATTTCCCACAACCTAAATGTTAACCATAGAAGTTCCTCAGGAAAGCAACAAAACTGATGTAAGAGGGGGCAAACAAAAAATGCTTACCCTTTTACTATTCTATATAAAGAAACATATATAATATTAGAATCACTGAAACCAAGTAACTTTTTCAAGGTATGAAAGAAAAGACAGCAAGCATTTTCACATGTGATTATCTCCCACTTTGATATCCCAGTGCAATCTGGTGTTTTCTATTGTTGTAAAGAAATAGCCCCATTGCTGTCAGGAAATTGAGATCTTGATGCCCCTGTGAACAAAATTATTAGCATAGCCATGCTGACTGTACAAACTTTTCTGTTTTCTTAAGGCTGGTTTTTCATAAGATAACCCCTCCTTAACAATACACTGTGTTTGGGACTTCTTAATGAAGTAAAATTCTAAGCAGTAAGTATGTGTTTTCCCCCTCTCTCTTCGACACTGAAGAGCAAACATGTTACGTGTCCACCTGTCAGGGAAGAGGTAAAAACGGATTGTCAGACAGGAAACGTTTCGTGTTAGTCAACTGTGGGCCTTACATACATGAAAATTCAGAAGTCATAAAAGCATTTAGATGGTTTTACAGAAAGAACTTCACAAGGAGCAGAGGGGCTGAAGTTGATAAACAGTTACACTTTTTAAAAGAAAAAACTTCCAGATATCATACAGATATTACATTTTATAGTTTACTTCAACATCTGTATGCAGAGGATTAAGATAAAATCTTTGCAAAAGGCACATTACCTCTCATCTGCTTGGTCTTTGCCCCTGAAACATTTCACACTAGTCAGTTTTGAGGAAGAATGCTTGGGCTGAAGTTGATAAACAGTTACACTTTTTAAAAGAAAAAACTTCCAGATATCATACAGATATTACATTTTATAGTTTACTTCAACATCTGTATGCAGAGGATTAAGATAAAATCTTTGCAAAAGGCACATTACCTCTCATCTGCTTGGTCTTTGCCCCTGAAACATTTCACACTAGTCAGTTTTGAGGAAGAATGCTTGACCACAAAAGATATGCTCTAAAATACCAGCAAAATTCTAGCAATGGGGTTGCTACAATTTTACATTAAAGAACTAATTCCCAACAAAAAAAGTCATAAATTTTCTAGAGTTTTTAAACTATACCATAAAATTAAAATAAGAAAAATAGCATTGACGCATTCTAGAAGCTTCTCATAAAACTGAAAAATGTTTGAGTAAATCAGTCACCAAAATAACTTCTGCCTTAGACTGTCAGTGTTGCTTGCCTATATAGGATTTTGTTTTTATTTTTACATATACCCACTTCCGTAAGCAAACCATAGATAATTTCAAGAACAAGAAGGAACGAACTGAATAATGTACTCAATTCTGCATCCCAACTTATTTAAATGAAAAAAGGTAAATGTTTAGTGCTATTGGAAAAAAAAAAAACAAACAACCAAAACCTCAGACATTTTAACAAAGCCAGAATCAATTCTCCTATAAGTAACTCATATGCTAACAGCCGGATTAGAAAGCTTCAGGGTTGAGGCTCCATTTCCATAGCATTGGCCGTTGTCCAAACAGGTCATCTTTGCCATTTAAGTAAGAAAGGACTTAGAATGTCCCATACAGAACATTTCAGGTTCCAAACGCAGTTCTGAGCTGTCCCGATTTGGATACATACTAGCACAGGATGCATTTTTAAATATTTTGTATGGTCACAGGGAACATAAAAATATTCCTGAAATTACCCAATTACTTATACTTCTTTGTCTTCTTTCCTTTCTCTAATAATGCCACAGTTCAGTGATAAGCTTGCAAAAGAAGGGACTGTTTCCAAAAGGTGGTGCCAGTCTTGCGGCTTCTAATGGCCCACACTGACCTCTGCAGTGCCCTCTCACATATACTGACCCAAATCTGTGTATGAATATGGGTGAACAAGACTGGGAATTTGACTTAGGTTAAATTAACCCAGAGCAAATTGGTTAGCTTCACCCAGATGAGTTTCATGATTTGGTTCAATGAACAGCTGCACAAACACTTACAGAGGTACAAGGAAGGGCAGGACTTCCTTATTCATTTACAGTGCTATCTTATTTCCCCGGGAGGTGGGTGAGGTATGAAGCCATATTTTTCCACTCTCCAACAGAAGGAACCTGCTACCAAAGAGGGTAACGGGAGGTACAAAAGAAGATTCAATCAGCCTTTTGCTGACTGCCCTATGTAGGACTACAGACTGAAAAAGTGCTCGTAATGCTTTGGTTTGCTATAATTTTTAATATATGCTCAAAAAAGTGGTAATTCTCTAGAAGTTGATTATAAAAATACCACAGTATCAGTCAAAATATCAGCCTTAGTTACTCGGAGTCATATCATTTATGGAGTCATCGAAGCCTGCTCTCCTTCCCCACCCCTAAAACCGTGGTAACATGAACATCACATACCTGACTTCGCTAAAGTACAGTCTGGGCCTCAATAACAGAACTGCTCGTTGCACTGCGATTTTTAAAAGTCTCTTGTCAGAAATGAGACTCTAAAAATACCTGACAACCAAGTCCAATCGGTACACTAAAGCCTGACCATTAAAGGAAAAAGAAGCACAAGTAACACTAACGGTCACTGTTTGATGTTCCATGTCCGTATTACTCATGATACTTCAGTACAACACAATTCAATTTTACTCTTAGAGACCAAACTGAATTTTCTCCTGTGGAAATGACCAAAGCAGGCTTTTTTCCCCCCCTTACCAATTTTCACATTTTTATCCTGAAATCACAGACGAGGCAAACAGGACATCCTAATGGTATTTAAACAGTCACTGTGAAGCAAGGAACTGCACTTTGAAAGAACCAAACATCAATGTGCTAACAGATGATTCACTGAAAGACACGTAAAAGGAACTGCATGCCAATACCATACATCTCAGGAACCTGGAGTGTCTGCAACCAGAAATAGAGCTGTGCTTCATTTATGATTCACTGTGGTTCTGGACACACTGTAGGGTAGGTTCATTCTGAAAAACACTGCAGTCCTTGTCCCTTTCTACTTGATGCACCTGGGTTTTCCTTCCAGAGACAGTGGGAGAGGAGACTGGGTGCACACAGTGTTTATTCTGACGTAGACTCACAACGCGTCCTGAGTGTTTACCTGGAATTGGAAGTCACTTCTAGCCACAACCTAAATGTGGGATACCACAGCACACCCCAGGAGAAATACTGTATTACATTAGACTAGGCAGGGCACGAGAGACTTTGAGGATGAAAGAATAAAATCCTGCAATGTCCAATTTTATAATTAATCCCTGGGTAAACTACAGCAAGCTGTTAATATGAAATCTGAATCCATTCAGATTTCATCCATCTCACACTATTTTTTTCACCTTAACTCATGTCACTAATAGTCCTGTTCCATCAGGGCAGTGATTTTGTACACTTCCGTATATCTATACGGACTTTGTACATTTCTGGGCTGCAGTCACCAACTAAAAACTGTTCTACTTTTCTGCTACAACCCTGCATTACCTCAAGCCCTCCAAAAAAGAAAAGACAGACAGAAAAGAAGTTTAACTAACAAAATTACAAAGTAAATCTATTAATATGATATAGAAATCTACCTTTTAGATAAATCCATTATATTTAAGTTTAAAAAATACAAAAATAATGCTTTGTCCTGTCACAGTTAATAGCTCACATGACTAAAAATAGGTTTTGCCTGCATATCTGTGGAAATTTAAAATTCCAGCTATTTCAGCAGCACTATTCAGAAAAATCAGAGCCTCCTTTCTTTATGAAAATGGCACAGAAGAGTAAGAACCAAAACCTGTTATTCAGTATCCTTTAAAAAAAAAATGAATTGGCAGTATTTCACCTTACAACTAAGGCACACTTATTACTTAAATAAACAAACCAGACTTTAAAGACCTGGATATTAAGCAGTCCTACAGCTCTGGAAGACAGACGCCCTGTCAGGCACTAGTTTACACAATGTGTCTTGTGAAGGGACTACATACATTTTCCATGGTTCCGCATCTACTACCTTCAAAAAGCATGAAAAACAATGCAGAAATAGTTCTGAAAGGCTTTTTTGCTTATGGCTTTATAATACCAGAATCTCAGCAGCTTCTGTATAATAGAATTTATGTCATTTTTAATGTTTAGTATTTGCCACGTAAAGAAAAACCACAAATGAATATACAACAGAATACAGTTTATTCATCTGTCTTCCATTTCCAAGAAAAGTCGACAAATGATAGGTGTTATTACTTGGCTTCCTTATGCAAATTTATGGGATACATTTTTGCAGCTATATTAAAAATGAGAAACATAATGTATAATTGAAGACAAAATGTAAGGACTAAAGGATGACAGAGTTCCTGGTCAAAATGTTTCCTGCAAAATGGGTTCCGTAACAGAATTCAGTTACATCTTGGATTCCCTAATGAGCCAACCGCATGCTTCCAAGGATTTAACGCAAGATAAGAATTTTCGGACCAGCACACCTTATAACAGGGATGTTTTTTCTATATAGTTGACAGCTCCAGACAGGACAACAGCAGTATGTGAAATGAAAAATAAGGAACAGTGATTTTGGAGTGACCTGATTTAGACTATTGTTACTGCCCTATCTGCTTTTGCCAGTCAAATGAAAAGAGGCATAAACACTGGCACAAGCATTTTTCCATACTTTGTACTTCTCTTAAAAAAAATGCCTGAGCTTAAAAAATAGCATTCTGACACAGAGCAAAATAATGTTTATTGTTTTCAGAGAAGATGTGTGCTTGAAGAAGTATCGACAAAATACATGATAGACCTGTGACAAATTCAGAAACTATGACACGTTTTACGATTTCAGGATAGACAGATGCATTTATTTAGCTGCCTATAGGGGGGGGTGTGTGTACTGCATATAAATAAGCTCTCAACAATCTAAAACCACAAAACTTTGTCCAGTTTTGTTTGTTCTTGTCCTGTAGGATCTAACTAAATAGGGAATTGTGATTACAGGTGATATTTTTGAGGTTTCTGCATCTCTCAGTGGGATGAGCTGGCTGGGTCCAAGCAAACATCTAATACATGTTTTCCTATATTTTAGCAGTCTACTTCAAATTGTTAACGCATGTTAAAATATAACTTGCTCACGTTACATACTCTAAAGCATGTAAATTAAGATATATTCACTAATGTGTTCCTGAAATATACCTTTATCATCAGCAAAATGAGCCTCAAGAATAGAAAGGAGATAAAGAAGTTTAAATGATAAACAGAGATTGTTAGGTAAACCGTGAAATAGCTAGAGATGCCACCTCTTTTGTTCCTTGCATCTCAACCAATCTACCAGTTAGAGAGATCTCCTTGTTAACTGCCACCTTTGTATTTTTGCACTTGAACTAGCTATTTGAACTTGGATGGTAACCTTAGTCACAGTCCCTGTAATATAAACCTACGCTTAACCTGGAGCCCAGTGGTAGGCTCTGTAAAGCCAAGAAATTGTGTTTAAAACATTACATATATGCACTGTATTTGATGCATGATGTGAATCTTAAAAAAGGACATTTGTTCACTGACCTCAAAAAACAAACCCAAGTCAGCTTGCTGTTGGACACTTCTCAGATTGTATGTCACCACAGAGGTCTTAAATCCATTACTGTAGTTTCTTTAAAACAAACTAATTAAAATAATTAAGAGCTCTGTCAATAAAGTAGTGAAGTATAAAACAATGTTAAGTTTTTAAAATAAAACTTATAAAAGCCAGAGAATGTAGGCTTCACGGTGAAGATGCTGTATTGTACCAATAAAATAATAAATGCCAACTAATCCTTGATGTATTTTACAGATGGGTCAAAATAAAAAGTAGTAAATATTTAGAAATTTTTCACTCAGGCCCTTCATATTATTCTTCATTGTAACTAATACTTGGAAAAGTTAACTCTTCATTTTCACCCTTTCATTGGTGCTGTTCTCACTTCTAAATATCTATCATTATCACTTCAAAAGTATTACATCAGTTACCTGTCACCAGGATTGCAATTAAAGTAATGTTTGCAGAAAGTGGAGTCTACTTGCCTATTGATGCAGGGAGAAAACTCTCTGTAATTTTGAGCGGGGTTACATGAATGTGCTGATAAAAGATGAGACCCGTTAGTTTCATTATTTCGCTTTCATCTTTGAGTATTCTGCTTTATGCTTTTTGTTCTCTAATTTTAAAAATGCTCATTGTGATGTTTTAAAAGGAATACCAAATAACATTAAAATAGCGCTAGAAGCTAAACACTGTTATTAGATAAAAGTGGCTCTAATGCATTAGGAGGTGTTGAGTTAATAGGAAAACAGCTTTGATGCACTGGCCTCTGTCTAACACGCCACTACAACGGAAGTAAAAAGGCAACGGGCAACTCCCCTCTAATCACCTCCTGTTAGCTGCAACTATAGGCAAATTGCTAGTGAGGATTAAGTGGGGAGACTATCACAGGATCAGTGTCAGGCAGAAAAAAGACTCAATTTGTGAGCAATCATGACTCCCTAATCACTTCTCTAAGAGCTTTAGGAATTACTAACAGTAGTCTTTAGAAGTGTGGACACATCGTAAGTACCGACCTACAGAGATAAGGAATCTCTTTTTACCACAAAATATATGATTATGACAGACAGATAGATAGAACAGTTAAGTATATCGATAATAAAACAAATGAAGGCTGAAAAAATAAATAATTTGCGTTCACCAATCCTGTACATTCTTCAGATTACTGAGATTATGATATATGTGTGTCAACATTGTGAATGCAAACTGAGATAAGCTAAGCCTTGCATGGTTTGGAGGCAGTATTATGAACAAACCTGTCGGTTATAATGTGAAGAAAATACCCGTCCTATTGCAATACTGTTCCACATATGAACAGTGGAAGAGATTCTACCAATTACATATTTTCAAGCAGTTGTTACAGAATTATTCCCTGTCAATTATTTTATTCCCAGTTACTTTTAGTAAAAAATACAAACAAAATGAAAAATGCAAACACCTACTATTTAATTTGGAGACAATGTTATTGATATCGACTTTAATTTTTTATGTATCATAACCCTGCATTAGATTATAAAATTCAATAAAGACTACAAGCACTAGCTTCATAACACCTGACAGATCTGTAATTGTTGGGGTCTAAAAATCAACATGCCCAATAAATGATACCATTTTAGAGATCACAAAGTTTTATTCTGCCTTTGTAGTCTGGGTTGCAAGACGGTTGGCTCGACCACTCGATGAAAAATTACATTTCCTGCTATTGTTTTACATGACCTAATTTCTTAGTATCAGAAATAATAAAATTATTGAAAATTAAAAAATATTTAGCCATACTGGAAAAAAACAACAACTATGTTTCAGCATAAGACATCTTTCAAAGCTACTACTACACTAGCTAATTGTCAAAATAAGGCGTTACTTGATAGGGCACATCAGGCTGTTGCTCACTGAGAGTAGATGAAAACATATAGCATATGCAAATGTGAGTGCAGAATAAGACTGGACTCACAAATACATTTATTGTTTTCATGTTTAAGTATGTTTCAGCATTACAGAGAAGCAGTTATATTATAAAATCAAAAGTAAAACACGTCTTTAAAAATAAAATGTAGTATCATCAATACTCTCCTAAGAATAACAAGCTACAATAGTTTCAGTGTTTTTGTTGCACTGTATATCATAGTGTTCATGCATATCAAAACTTGGTATCACTAACAATATAGGAAAAAGGAATAAAAAACAATTAGGGCTCAGTAATCAATCAATGACAATTCCTTCCACTAATGTACTGATAATCTCACAGGCAATAAAAATAAATAAGCCATACAAAAAAGCACTGCTTCCAGGTTTTCTATGCAACTCAAACTTGAACTCGAAACAGTATCTTTATAACGACATTATAAACTACCTTCCAGGAACAAAACAGGTCCTTCCACAGTAAGGTAAGAATTCCTAATAAAGACTAACTGAAAATTAAGAATGGCAACGTGTGTGCCACGTAGAAAGATCTCATTATGTGGAATATTATTAAAACAATACCAAGATACACTGAATACTGAGACTATGTTATACCAGCTTGTTGACAGCATACATTTTTGAAGACTGACAAGAAAAAGAGTACCTTAAGTCTATAAAACATTTCCTTTCAGCTAAATGCTCAAAGACAGATATATATATATTGAAGACAGATATATACATATATATATGGGATTTGGACTCAATCCTTATGGGTCCCTTCCAACTTGAGATATTCTATGATTCTATGAAATAACGTGCAGAATGCCTGTACGTATACTATCTATCTTGGTATTAGGTAGGAAATCTTTTGTCTTTCTTGTATCAACGCTTTTAAAGCACAAGACAAAATATGAACACACAAATTCAGGGCAAAAATTAAAACCAGTTGCAATATGTATGTTATAAAAATCCAAAATAGCTATATTACACTCCTTGTTTCCTTACCACTCGAGAAGTATTGTATAGGTTAAAAAAAAGCAAAAACAAAAAACCAGTACACCACCCCATCCTACCTTCAGCAAAAACACATCAACACCTTCAGTAAAAACACATCAACAGTGCTTTCTTGATGCATTATCTCGTCTGCTCCTTTCAAAAACAAAACTACCAATTGTATGTACACATACATAGATATATATACTTATAAAAATTACTTGCTATTAGTTTACCAACATTTAAGGTTTTTTATTTTAATTAAGAAGTTTATATATTCTGTAATGTGCTTCAAGACACGAAATTCTTGGTATTTCACTGTATTATACTGTGAATTAACAAAAGCACATTTCTTAATCCTGCTATATTAATTTAAAATAATAAAATACGTTGCACAGTATTCTAACATAACAACTTCATAAAACTAATCAAATCTAGACATCCGAAATCAAAATGGACCTCCTACATCCCATATCTCCTTTATATAGACTGGACACATGACCCGGTCAGCGAATCAAAAGAGAGAACCCCACGGTATCACATGCACGTGTAAACATTATCAGCACTCATTGTATCAAAGTTGTGCTAAATTGTCCTCAGCTGGCATGAGACTCCCCCACCAAAAATATCACTGATCTCTAAATGATATTTTATCATGATTATTCCACGAAAATCACAAAACTTAACAATGATATATTTGTGGTTGCAAAACAAAAACTATTTTCATTACAATGAGCCTTGTAAAAGCCTTGTTAAAAAAAGGAAAAAAACCACGAGCATCACCAACAAAAAAACCCCTCAGCTTGTCCAATTACCTGCCATTAACTCCCACTTTCTATCAATTTGCACCCTCTCTACGCAATCAAGGTTTCTAAAGGGCCAATTTTAATTAGTATAATAACGAGAAACAACGTCCGTGCAGTGCAGTACTCTCTAGAACTAACAGGCAGACACTGCAACACATTTCTTGCCTTCTAGGTCAGTATTAACTCTAGTTTTAGCAGTTGTAGCTAAAGGCAACTGTACTGTAATCAAGCATCACAGGGATGGTTTTGCTTTCTTTCCTTTTGTTGTTGTTGTTGCTGCTTCCTTGCAGAACCCCCTATTTTAACATACAAACTCACCCCACTGTGAAGTAAAGGGTTGAATAGCCACAAGAATGTTAGTGGCTAGTGGTTAGCTCCATTGGGGGGGGAGAAAGAAAAAAAGAAAAAAGAAGAAAAAAAAAGAATTAAAAAAAGAGAGGGGAAAAAAAAAAGAAAAGCTTTTTAAAAAAAGGCAAAGCGTCAGGTGTATGCGTAAGAGAAGGGAAAAAGGATGGAAAATTAATAATCCAACAGGCAGGTTCCCTCAGTGTTATTAATCATGCTGCTTCTCACAAGCTAGAGAGGAGCCGAGATCTGCACATGGGAGGGGAGGGGAATGTACACTATTGGCCAACTAGCTCATTCCTATACATCTCAGCCAATCCTTCTTTTTTAAAATTTTTTCTCCCTTCCTCCCCCCCCCCCCCCCTTAAGGTACAAATATATCTGAGAAGCAGTTACAAAACCCTGGAAGATGAAAAATCATGCTCCCAGGCTAGGCAATGCTTGGTCCAGTTAATGCACTGTAAACTTTATTTGAGCTGACTTCTCATTTGATCCCCTTGTGACAGGGTCAGTGAACGGCAAGCAATTCCATCCCAAATCATGCCATAATCGAATTGCTGCCTATTTCCCGAACCTATAATGAAAAAGGCAACCGAAATAATGCAGGTAATGTTGGCAGCCTCCCCTTGCTGTCGTACATTATTACTGCCGATTGCTTGCCTCCATTTCCCCTGTACTCTAACAATGAATATATTTCACAGCTCACTTGCTTTACTGTGTGGGTGGTATGGCACAGACACCTACATGATATGAAAGAAAATCTAAAACAATAGGGTTTTGTTTCTGTGCACAGCACCTAACAGGCTGCTGGTAGGAAAGGCAATTTTGTCAAACTGCTACAGGAAAAAACAGAAGACTAGTGAGGCTTAAACAAGACTTTGGGTAAAAACACCACCAACTTCCTTTTATCTATTTAACCCCTGCTTCATCTGATGATCTACAGAACAATTCAAGCATTTATTGACAGTCCTCAAATAAATTACATTATACAGCTGTTTCTAAAGGATTATTTTAAAGTTAGGTTTTCCTAAACAAAACACTTTAGTGACAGGAGGTATTGCTTTGCCAATATACACATTCTGAAAGATACACATATTAACAGCCTGAAACATATCCTGAGAATTAGCTCCATTAGAAACAGGAGAATCTCCACCAATTTACTGAATTATTACAACTATGGAAGCACAATTCGCAATTCCTGCTCTCGCTTATCCCCTCCCTGTAATGACAATGGGGCACTACCAGAGAAAGAACTGCAGGATTTAGGTTACAGCCAGTCTGCTTAGCACTCCTGTCCACTAGCAACCTAGAGCATGACTGCTTTTTAAAAACGCAAAATAGGCCTGTATTAAGCAGGCAGTGATCATGAGGTAATTACATTTTCAAGTGACATAAATTAACCACAATTGTGAGGAATATTCCCTTTGATCCACCGCTGGATGGCATAAATATGACTGTTTATATAACCCTCTACTTTGAATCTCACTTTAGAAGAGTTTGAAGCATGAAGCACAGCAAGCAAAGACTTATGTAATGAACAAAAAAATATATTTAATAAGGACAAGGCAATATTCCACTGCATTCCCTCAAAAATGCATACAATGAAAACCAATGCGCATAACAGTACAGCAGCATCCTATGCAAAACCCCAATGCTGACAGCCTCAAACTCCGTTAAAGCCTGGATTCAGATCTAAACTTCTAACCAGTCCATCACCCCATACCAGGGCAAACCATAATCCCAGTCCAAATGTGAAATTCAGCCCATCTTTTGTTCTGACCTATGAAGACATTTCAAGACAAATACACTAACTCATTTTATCATAAATCAGCATAAAACATTAGGATCAAATTATTTATCACCTCATGGACTGACATAAAGAGGAAAGAAAATTTAAAAACATCACAGCTGGAACACAATGAGAATTCTGACGTAATATTTGAAATTACAGACAGTACCTTTCTATTACATTAGCACCTTTGATAATATTTACAAGGCGAAACACTATGGTGTACAACTCTAGATTTAAATGAGCAGAGCTTTACCGCACGGAAGTGACTTTCAAAACATTTTATCTAGATTATAATTGTTAATGAAAGATGTTTTCATTAATTGGCCAGTACCCTCATTTCATTATCTCAGACAAGAGAAACAGGGACTGTAAGTAGGCATTGTAATTTTAAAGTAATGCAATCCCTCATCTGACTAGAATACAATATGAATATCTCACTATTTGAATGACTCTAATTTTTCACTTACTGCTCAGGCAGAACTGATTCGAGACAGCATTCCATTTTTTTTAAAAAGATGCATGGGTTCAAAAGTGCATGCCAACATATGGACATAAGAGTAATTCTTTAAAACCTCAGCACTGGAGGCTATGAAGAGCAGATCTTATACAGAAAAAAAGATCAATATAAAGAAAAAATTGTTCTAGATGTAATTGAAGTCATACATTTTTACACGACTTTTGCTATACACCCAATTACTGCTATTTATCAAACAGCAGACAACATTGAACCTGGCAGCATAAAAAACAAATTTTACTAAGTCAGGAAAAAAAAAAAGAAAAAAATCATCAGAAAGGGAAGGAAAAAAGATACAAATAATAAATAATTCAATATTCCTGAGGAAAGCTCTTGCAGAAAAGGCCTGACTGATTCAAACATCAGACGTGAGGCTGACAAGAGATATATCGATTTAGACAATTCTATCATTATTATTCCAGCCTGAGTCCTTCAGAAAAGCTGTTCTTTTTGCCCCTGTTTTTATTGCCGTAACTACCAACCTTTTATCTTTACCTTCCTCTCTTTGAACTTGTATTCATTATGGCTTTAATCTCAGCCTAGCTATAAAACGATAAAGAGAAATCCTAGTCCCATTTATTTGAAATGTAAGTTCAGGTTTTTTAAGATACAATGCTGGAAAATATTTGCTTTATATACATGTGGCTTTAATGCTTCCTTAAAATAGGTCAAGTGCTTCTTGAAGTTTCTAATTATAAGAACAGGCCTTTGACTTCAGGATTAAATACATGCAAGAAGACAGCACTGTTTACCGCCAATTTAACTTTGCTAAATGCAAACCTTTACTGAACTTACCACCGACTGCTTCTAAGTTTACTTTATACGTGTAGGTAAACTACAGCAAATTAACATAATTTTTTAGTTTGTTTTCCCTACCTGAATAGGACTATACCACTGTAGATGTTCTCAAAAAAAAAAAAAAATCCTTGTAGGTCAATGCAAATCAGTAAAGGGAAGCTGTATAATTACTGGAAGAAAGCATTCCTCCATTAGGCATCTGCAAGCAGAACTATTTCTTTGCTGTTCGATGTGTTAATTACAACTAGATAGGATATGCCACAGAAAATTAACAGTCTTGAAAAGACATCAGAGGTAAACACACGAAACAGGAGCTGCTTAAGGGTCAGGAGAGCAAGTCAATTTTGAAGAAAGATAAAAGAACTGTCATGTATATGATTGCTTATGAAAGAGAAGAGGGCAATCCTGCCTTGTTATCATCAGTTAATTAGGCACTACAGTCAGGCATGCATACACTGCAACATTTGCCATGGTAATCAAATGTATTATTCAAATGTGAAACAAAACAAAAGCAACTGCAACTCTGACAGGGAAGAATACAATCTGCCCACACAAAGGTGCTGAATTAACTTTATGTAAGAGTTAAAAGGAAGCTCAGGAATATGTTTATTAACTTTCTCAAACAGCATTGCCTTTTAATTCAGACTACAGTTCCACTTCTAAAGAAAATACTCTTTTCCAAATTTGATTCACGTGCAAGGTGGTGACCTTTGCAAGCAAAGACAAGGGTAATGAAAAGCAATTGATAATGCAGTAGGATCCTGTTATGTCTTTAATATAAATATGACAGTGAGACTAACAAATGCACTCTTGACAAAGCATGCTATATCACGAGTCAAAAAAAAAAAAAAGGAAAAGAAAGCAATATACAACATTTTCCCTGTCCTGAGCTATAACTGCAAGCAAAAATAAAACTAACTGCTCTGCAAATGATGTGATGACACCATGTGATAACTACCCTTTCCATCTCACTAAGGCTTATACCATGTTACTATACAACCAGTCTTTTTTCAGTTTAGACAAAATGGATGCTTTTGGTCTAATTTTTATTCTACTGGACAGAAGACATCCACTTCTAAGGTCAGTAACAAAATTAGGATATTAGCCAGGGAATGACAGCGAGCTAATGGTTTCCCATTTCTTAATATTAAACTTTTAGACAACATATTTTTCAGATCATCTGTTTCCTTTACACAAGTAAAGATCAACAAGAAAAATCCCAATGGACTTCTTTCAATTTAGCCAAGCTGTATGTCCCTAAAGTGGTGACTCTTTATATAAAATGCATGCTCCCTGCTATGACTAAGGAAAGGGAGAGCAGGGCACGCCGCCTCATTCAAGTTTGTAGAAAGACTGGGAGAGTTGGGAAGAGATGAATGCCAATTAGTTGATACTGTTCCTTGTCTCAATCAGTAAAACAGTGAGGGACCTGGAGAACAGCAGATGCAGTCGGACACAAGCACCCTAACATCCCTTCTCCCTATACACAGGAGGCTCTGAATTACCATCACGTGTTGCTTTTCCAAGGCCCCCAGGTCTTCTAAAACAAATGCGACAAGGAACATCTGAAATTGTGATAATTTCCAGTACTTTGTAATCCCCTGCCTCCTCTCTTTCTTGTAGCATGGAAGCAAACCGTCAAGGACAGGGACTCCTCAAACCAGCACAATCACCACTGACTCCGATCTGTCAAGTCACAGTCTGATAAACCTGAACTAAAAAGCAGACAGTAGGCTGTCTTCTGTTGGATGGAGCATTCCCTGTAGCTCGAGACCTACTTCTGCAAGATTAGAACATAATTTATACTTTCTCATGCCCATGTTGCAGAATCTCCTCTGCAGTTCTTCAGACATTTTTCAACTTCACATTCTTGCATGATAGCCATGGCTTTCTCATATTTTGCCAAATAATATTCAAAATGCAATAAAGAAATAGATCTTTGCTGAGTATGCAGGTACTGAGCAACTTCAATGATTAAATTATTCTACAAATATCAGTAAAAAGAAGTAATAAAAATACAAAATTATGTAGCAGAGTATTATCTATTATGCTATTATTTTGAAGACAGCTGCCATCAAGAGATATATATCCATAGTGAAAATCAATGCAAACAAAATATATCTAATAAATCTCTATTAATTTTTTGAATGTCTCTCTTTTCCAGTCCCTCCTTTTCCTGCACAATATTCTCAATGTTTGACCATCTCAATCAAATGGTATAGGAGAAAATAACATGATACAGAAGTCTCTCTTCTGATCAAATTAGTCTAACATGGATCAATATGAAACCTTAGTGCATCTGCAATCTCAGAGTCTTCAGTGTCCAGGCATACAGTAATCTGTGAGAAAGAAGTAATATCTGTTTCTTTGGCACGGAGATTTTCTTTTAGTCAGTCTGTCACTTCCCATTTCAGTTAACAAAATGTTGAATGCAGCTCATCCTTGGACAAATATTACAGCTCTATAGAGTACAAAATGGGAGGAATTGTTTCAGAGTGAAGATTTAATACAAGAACAGATCTGCAAGAAATTCCACAAACTTCAGAAGACAGATACGTAAATATGAAAACATAACACTATATATACACATTATTTTTCCATAATCCTTTCAGAAATGCCTAAAATTTATTTTGGAAGAAAAAAGCATAATAATAAACAACATGGAAATGAAACAAAACAAACAAATCAACTTGAGGCAATTCAACTTTCTGGCCTTGCAAAGAGGCCTTGTTTTTCCTTCTAATCAATGCAAATGTTTACAGTGATCACAGATAGAAGACCTGACTACTAAATCAGTTAAACATTCATCTTGCTAATACAAACAAGTACGTTTTCATAATCTAAGGACACGAGTGTCTTGTAGTCAATACACAAAACATCTGGATTGATGAGTGGTGTGGGTACATACCAAAAAGCTAGTATTCTGCAAAATTAAGTCCATTTATTCCTCTTCACATTTTACTGCATTTACAACTGTCAGACTTATTTAGCTGGAATTTAAAGTGAGAATGAAGCAATTAATAACCATCTGAGATTCACAGTTCACTGTGTTTGTTACCCAGTTTACATCTGCACTGCCTACTGTTTCAGAGACTCTCACTGAAACCTTGGGGACCTTTGTCAAGGATTAATAACGATACTCATCCTATGAAAGCTCATACAGCTATTTGATATGTAAAGAGAGGAATGGCTACATATGGAAAATCGGCAGCATTCCTGTCACACTAAAATTATTTAAATATGAGAAAGGAAAAAATTTTGGTTAATTTCATACTATTCTACCTGGCCAAAAAAAAATTTTAAAAAGAAAGCAAAACAAAACACCCTTTCACTTTTCATCCTGTAAGGCAGCTACATCTTTTATGTCACATACTAAGACTTCTCAGACATTGTTTTGTATCCACCCAAACTTTTTCTGATTTCTGCTGCTATGTGGAAACACCTTACACTACACATAAAGGAGCAGAGAGGACATACAATTCTCATCATTTAAACAGAAACATCCATCACTCCGAGTACAATTTAGTTCTTTCAGAGCTTTCAGCGTTACTTTACTGGGCAGGTTCTGAGATAGGACTGGCATGTAGCACCTCCTGCTCTCCCTCCGAGTTACAGAAGCTCCGCCCTTCACTCAGGCACTCCAAACAGAAACAGGATTCCCCCAATGGGGGTCTGGATGCAGGACTGTGCATCGGATAACATTTTTTTTTTTATTATTTTGAAGATACGCATTGACCTCTGGTTATCTGTGGTTGCTTATGTCATCAGATAAAACCAAAACAAAAGTCTGTCTTTTCATGGAATACCATGCAAAATTAATTGAAAGACAAATATGAAATATGAAATTTAAATACATTACTTCTCCACAAAAGTAATTCTTACACCTATTAATTTCAATGAAGAGGTGACAAGCTTAATTTTTTTTATAATTAAGAGTTTAGTATACTTTTTTCCTTAGATATTTAAAGTATTTAACATAAAAAAAAAAAATCAGCTATTCACTACCCTAACTTTCTGATCAGAGGTTTTTTAAAAACTGAACATGAAATTTTAAAAGCAGTGTACAAAAATAATTCTATCTTAAATAACTCTCATCTTAGAGAGATTTCCATTTGAAACACTTTTTAGTGGTAATGGAACTAACTTTGTAAATCTTCCTATCTCCACAAAAGAGAGAAAACGTGTCATAAGTAGCAGAACTCATTGACAGCATATACAAACTTCTACAAATAAAGTTGGGCTTCCATATCTGCATAATTCACAGATGTCAGTTAAATCTCTCCAGAAAATCTTTAAAGTATAAAGCCAGAATTTTCAGATTACATGACACTTTAAAAGTTCAAATAGTGCATATCCTCTTTCAAATTTCCAAAGTTGTAATATTTTTTATTGATGCACAACATAAAAACTGATTTTCAAGAATAAGGGTCAACATGGCACCACAGCATCATTACAAGGAACTGAATTTAATATTTCAGCCTCTTAATTTCAAGATATTGCAGTTTTATCATTTTTTTTTCCACACTTTAATTTGTTTATTAGGCAAATACCATATCAAAGCAGTGAGACTAAAGAGAAATTTCATGCTCTTGAACTTCAGTAAGGAATGCCCACCAGCAAGAAAGCGAATACAATACAATCTTGAATTTCTAAGGCTCATCTCAGTCCCAATGAGAGCAGGTAGGTGATGCTTAGAAAAATACAGATGTCTGGGAAGACTAAGTGCATTATGAGAAGCTTTTATTTCACATGACTATTATTTCCTGATTATAAGTGTCACATGATATTTTTTTCTACATCAGCAGGAAATAACAACACTTTGGGATTTTAACAGTCTCTCTGAATGTGTAAAATAAATGAAACATACAGTATTCTGCATTATCTTTCAATGGGATTGTGCTCCGAATAGGTATGGATATGATTACAGTATTAGCTTTTCCTCTTTTGCATTTAGAACATTTTTCCCCTGCTTACGCTGATAGAATTAAAAAAAAAAGTATCCTCAATCCACTAAAATAAATACTTCTGTTATATTCTTTTGCTTCAACAATGAATAAAGCAACCATGCAGGTTTATAATATCAATTCACAGGGCTCTTTCTGCTTCAGTGAACTGTTACTGAAAGGTTCAGAACAAAGCTACAGGCAGATCGGACAAAGCTGCTGTAACAGGATTTACATTATACTCAAACTGATAAGACCACATCAGAGAACTGCTCAATCTTCAGTACCTTTGATTAGAATAGCACAAGGACTGTGAGTATTTTGGCTCTGAGCACCTGATCACAGCATCTGTATTACACCTCCTAGCTTAAGTGTTGATCTAATCTTACATCGCTAGGATAATTTATGTTTCCTCTTTTTCCTTTCGTCCCTCTCTGTCAAGTACATTGGGATGGCAATAAAATGGGAACACAGGAAAGCTATAGTAATGTTGAGCTATCTATTATACACATATAGTTATGAAAAGAAACAAAGTACATACTAACATTTTTTGAGATCTAAAGTAATTAAAATATTCTATATTTGAATAATTAGTTGACACTTTTTGGTGGAAGGAGGGAGACACAATAAGGAGGATCATATCCCAAGGGAAGGCAAACATAATGCTTGATAAATAATTAATTAAATACCGCCAGGTGAAGTCACTGCCATGGATTTCTTACAAGCAAGGAGTTTCTTTGTGCAGACTTAGCTACAGTCACATTTCTGAATATATTTCTGCTTAAAGTAACAGCTACATTTCAATTCTTTCCTTCCTTTTCCCTTAATCACATTTATCTTTGCAATCTACGCTGATTATGCCAAACTACCCCAAAGAATATTTTTGTTTCATTTTTGCTGTTGAACATTCAATAAACATTCAAATATAAACTATTTGCGCATGACAATAAACTCAAGGCTTTAATTTAATAAAGCACAAAAGAAAACAACACAGCATTTATAGAATGTAATACTACCATTCTAGTGATTAGTGATTACCTGCTACGAGGTTAATCCCCTAAAGTTCCTTGCCCAGTGCAGTAGCTAATACAGGTTTTTTGCATCACCAACACTAGCAGACGCCGATTACACCTTTTCTGGCAACCGATACCGCATTGTCCATGATACAGCCTTTTTGACTTAAACCATACTAGTACTTGAGCAACAGTTCAAAAATAAGTATAGCAATTAAAATGCACATTGGTTTTTATGTCATAAGCACAATGGCTGAACTCACCAGGGAGGCAGGATAGAAACTGCTCTGCGCCAAGTCTCTGAATTGATTCCTGCTGCTACGAGTGCTGTTTGCCTGAGCATTTTGAACTGCACTGTTGTGATCAGTCACAAGTTTGGGGCTCTTATTACCTCAAGCAAACCTTGCTTTTTGGAAGCCCATTTTCTTCCCAGAACGAGACAAAACCTGAAACAGAACTGACTTGTGATACACAAAACTCCTGACTCAGCAAGACAAAAAACAAACAAAGGAAAGAAACATCTTTACCAAAGTTTCTAGGAATAAAGTGTCTACTTTGCTTATTGGAATGAAAAAAAAAAAAAAAAAGCAAAACAAAACCACCAAATTCACTAAAGTTTAATAATTTGAACATCTCACTAAAAAAATACCCCATCACCCAAAATTAAGACAGCAACATAGTGGAATATTTACAAAAGTCTATAACTACTTGTTAAAACAGTTTATTATTCACCTATAGCCTGTTGTGCTGGTTCTGGCTGGGATAGAGTTAATTTTCTTCACAGTAGCTAGCATGGGGCTGTGTTTTGGATTTGTGCTGGAAACAGTGCTGATGACACAGGGATGTTTTTGTTACTGCTGAGCAGTGCTGACACAGAGTCAAGGCCTTTTCTGCCTCTCACTCCACCCCACCAGCGAGCAGGCTGGGGGGGCACAAGAAGCTGGGAGGGGACACAGCCGGGACAGCTGACCCAAACTGACCCAAGGGATATCCCACACCGTATGGCGTCGTGCTCAGCATACAAAGCTGGGGGAAGAAGAAAGAAGGGGG
>NW_008794125.1:4557812-4599525 GCF_000699145.1 Aptenodytes forsteri | reverse complement strand
GAGCGGCTGGGTGGGGCTTAGTTGCTGGCTGGCGTTAAACCACGGCACCAGTTAATGAATATCTTTGTGTCATAAGAAAAAGTGCATTTTTAAGAACATGATACCCATAAATGATGTCACTCTGTATCAAATTGTTTGATTCCTAGTGCTTAGTTACAAAGAAAAGAGGTATGCTCTTAAACATGTAGGGAAGATGCTTCTGCTTCTGAAAAAGGTTTTAATGGCTGTATTCATGAAAGCGTGCACACATGTTCTAAGCAACTTCCACTTAAGCTGTAAACTTTGCTTTGGCTGTATGTTCTTTGGCAGCACCTGGTGGAATTTGGATAAAACTACAATAATAACGTAAAAGAAAAATTACTACAACTCTAGTACTTCTTCTATAAATACTTCTGATGAAGTTACTTCTTAAACTATTCACAAAGCACAAACTTCAAGTTAACATGAAAATAATTTCTTGTATTTTACAAAACATCAGTGGGTATTTTTGTAATATCAAATACCATATTATGATAAATACAATATCTAGCTTTAGTCTTGAGATTAGTATGCAGCCTGTTTTGCACTATTTTAGTGAAAAAAGAACAGTAAATAAAATCAAAAAATGCCATCCATTTAATACAACCTGGAGGAATGATAAGGTTTCATATTTACAATAAATTAACTCTCACTCACAGCAACAGATCAAGTAAACTGACATCTCTAAACAAAAAAATACAATGAAATAACACACATGTTTTTAAAGACATTTTAGAGAAAGTATCTGACCACATTTTGTACTTGGCTCTGTCAATGACTGGTAAAACCTTTTCAATTTAGTCATTAGCAGAGAGCAATCATTCAAACTAAACAGAGAACTAGTAGGTAATTAGATATTATCTGCTTGTGGTGCACAGCTTCCAAAATTATAATGTCCTATCAAAAAGTATTCACATGGGGGGGGGAAGGGGACTTCTCCTCAAAGTAATACTATAGGAAGTATTTAGCATAATATGAGCCAGTGGCTGTCAAATTAGTCTCATTTGAAATACTTTAATTAACAGAAGGGAGCCTAACATACTTATCACAGTTAGCCACTTGTATTCAAATTATGCTGAAGAGTTTTGAAGCCCAGAAACATCTTTTCTCCCCCTCCCCCCCCAGCACTGAAACCCAGCAGCATTTTACCCCAATAATAACTTTTAAAAAGCATTTGCGATTTATTTTCTCTTTATACAGTCTCAGAATAAATTAATGAAGAAAACTACTGACATAGGTGAGATCATCTTTTACAGAAGACTTTCAACTTATTAAAATTTATGTTAAAACAAAACATGATGTTAAGTAGTAATTGTACTGATGACCAATATTCATACTTTTTGTACCAGTCTCTTCTATTGAAAACAATTTTGGATTCTTACGTTTATAAAAGCACTGTCCCCTTTGTAATTTGGCTTTGAGATGTCAAACATTCTTGTCAAGCAGCATTCAGAAATACAGCAGGAGTTACTTTACAACCACATGTTCTAAAATACCTTGCAGACCATTGCTCATCATTCCAGTCTATCTTTGATATATTCATTTTACGAACAGGTAATACCGTATGCTGAAAGCTAATCCAAGATGTGGGATGTATGGCAATAGGTTACTAAAGTATTACCGTGACACAGAGTTTTCTGGCAAGCATAGACATAACACTGTCCATTTAAAATTAGGATCTAAACTTTAGGATCTAAACTTTAAACAACAGGACCACTTATATTTTCTCCAGTGCCTTTCACCTGAGCATTATAAATTACTTCACAGACATTAAGAAACTGAACCTCACAAAACCTCTGAGAGGTCTGACAAAGGGTTTAACGTGTATCACTTAACCCACCACTTAAATGCCACCACCTTTCAGGTGAAGCATTTATATTTACAGACGCACCAGGACATCCTACAACTGCTTTTGACAGAAAACGAAGGGAAAAACCTGCATCCTGTTAAAAAAAAAAAAATTACACCTTTAGTGTCATGGTGTTTGACTGTGATGTCTCATAACCAAAAGTAGATGTGACTTCAGCATCCTGTCGTTACCAAGAACCTCAGATAAACCTTTTTGCATGTTTTCTATTCTGTTGGAAAGTTTGCAAAGCTATCATTAACATTAGATGCTTTAATGAATCAAGACAAGACCAGACTAATTTCAGATTTGTGAGCTGGTACTGTGTGTCTCTCCAAAATAACCACTGCACAGGCTCACAATATGTATTGAGGATACAGTCCAATCTGCATGACTGCATGTTTCCACATTGCCATATTAGAAAAAAATACCTCTTTACATTCCGTAACTCAGCATCTTGCAAATCTAGGGTAAATAAAATTTTTAATTAACAGTTTTAGGCTTTTTTTGCTCTCAGTTCAACTACCTTAAGAAAAGCTTTTTTCTAACTTTTCAGTGGCATTATAACCTCTTTTTCTTTCAAGAAACAAGATTGGTGCAATTTAGATCATGCATATCTTTCGTTTACTTTAGATTTGCTGTCAGGGAAAAGGGAGAAAGGTAGTAGACAAAAGGTCCAGCAACTGGAGTTCAAGATTCAATTTCTTTAAATGCATTTACTTGAAGGCTCTAAAAGCCATGTTATAGTTTAATCTTCCCCAAACCATTCAGTTTCTGCTAGATTTAGCACTTTTGTCCCTTTGTATTCACAGACTTCACATAGCTTCTCCCAGGCTGGCAGGCCAACATATTAGAAATAAAATGCAATTCTGGTATCTGACACTTCAATTTAGCTTCTTCAGTAGCAAAGATCATCAACTGCACTGCTTTCTCCCATGACAGAAGATCACCTAAATATCACTTAACTGATGTGAGCTCTGTTGGTAATGCATACACTGTCTCCCCACTACATTACCACCATGCTGCCTAGAACAAAAATCAATTTTTAATTGACTGGATTATTTGAGGAATGTGGCCCATCCACTGTGCACTGCTGATAGATTCTCCTAGTTTTCCTGTCAGCAAAGACTGTAAAATTTCAAGTATCTTCAATACAGTAATTCAAGGATTTATCCAGAAGCCATATGAATAGAACAACATCACGTTTTTTTCAGTACTACCCCTCCATTTTTCTCTTTCCTGGCTAGCAAAGTTAGGTCTCTAAACCAGAGTACAAATGAAAAAAACACTGACATAGGAAAGATCATGAGATTTTCATTGAAATGAATATTTTGCAAAGGATGCAAATGGATAAGGAACACAGACGACTATAGTGGACTTGAAAAACTCCTTTTAAGTTTGGCACTGAAAGTATGCCAGTGGATTATAGAGTATCAAATCTGCAAGATCCAAGAACAATCTGCAATACCTGGCCCCAGCAGCAACCAAAGTATGATTTCTCAGCTAAGTATACTGTTTTCTTCAGTTATCATTGCTGCCTTGAGATATAAACCCAAGCAGTTAAGGCTTGACAAAGGGTTGACATTAAAAAGAACCATTATACAAATTAAAATACAGAGGTGAGTGGGTATAAAACACTTGACACTATCAGTAAATATTGCATTAAGCAAATTTATGAAACAGTGTAAGGTATTCATTGACTATTTTGTACAGAGATTTTAAAAGTTTCTACCACTTCAAGGAGTTTTCTGACAGTTTAGGTGTATAATATTACTAACTTTTATCTCTCCCTTTCTTACTGTTCAGACAAAAGGCAACTGCACTGATGTACTAAACAGAAAATTCTAGCCTCGTACTGTAACCCTTTCCAGCATACTCAAGTGCCAAATTCTACACTGTACTCACATTAGTTTTGATTGACTTATTCTGATCAATGTCAAAAATTAGTACAGTTCCAGAAATCACAAATTTAAGATACTACTTCTTGCCAGTAAAGATACATACGAAGATACATTTGGCTTCTTCAGTTTCTGAGTCTCATTTCACAAAGGTCCAAAATACATATTTTTCTTTAACCACATGCGTTATAGCTTGACTAAGTGGTCAGCCGGATGTTATTTTTTCATGTTCTCTGTGCATCACTTCATGAAAGTACCAACATTACTGGCATTTCATAGTAACATTACATAGTAACATTATTGGCATTTTATGCCATAGTCTGCTGGACCATGTTCAGCCAGTGCAGCTGCATTTCAGGAAGTCAGTCCCTGACCTAATCCTCTGTAAGACTACTATGCAGCCGCCCCTCCCAGCCCAGGAAAGAGGGTATTGGAAAGCAAGCTGGCTGAAGCATTACTGCTTCTTTTATAGCGGTGGTGCTCTCTCTCGTCAGTTTAAACTGTTGGCAAAAGCATACATCCTCAGAGATTTCCTGGCTGTCTCTTCGGCTGTTACGATTCTCCTACCACTGCTACCAGATCTGTACATTGTTGGATTACCTGCAGTACAAATATTAGCAAATTAGGTACAGTCATATTTCTACCCAATAAACTAGAACACATGGTTCAGAGGGGTTTTGTGCTGGCTTTACGAAAGCTGGGAGAAGACAGAAATACCTAATCTTGCATAAAGTTAGAGTGACACAGTAAGAGAATGCCTGATTTGGGTTACACCTGTCAGTACAAAGTGGGCCTGTCAAAGATTCTATCACATCAGCACCTTGTACCATGTTAGCATAGCATTTCTGATGCAGTACTAAAAATCCTAAGAGCCAGACTTCCTGGATCATCAAACCATACCCCGTATATTTGCTGTCAAAATTCACAGATTCTGGAACTTGATATTCACAGAAAACTCTCCTCCTCCACTTTAATAACACACACAAACTTTGTTTTTTTCAGAGCTCTATCCACTTTCGAGCTGCTCCATGAGCTCCAAAAGTAAAAAAGAACAAAGAAAATATTTCAGCTGATTTTTTTTGTTTTATTTCCTGGTGATTCATAGCAGTAACATACCCAGAGCTTAACCAGATGTCAGATAAAAACAAGCCACCTTTAAATATGCGAAACAATCCAGGTCTCTGAATATTTCAGTAATTGTCAATCATCATTCCAGAAGAAGTGTGTATTTAAAACTAAATTTATGCTTTGAAACAAGACAAAAGCACGATTAAAATTACTTTAGAATACCGGTTAAAAATTAGAGTAGACCCTTTCACCTTATGTTTCAGAATCAGGAACATGTTTATGGTCCAAGTTGAAATGTGTATTTCATATGCTACTAACGTCTGCTTCCAATACACTTCTGTCTTCATCCAATTAACTCTTGAACTGCTACAGCCCTAAAAGCATCCTGGATAAAATAACTATGTCATCAGGAACACACAGAATGAATCTAGGACATAGCAAATTTCTACTACTGTCTTTTAAATACATTCAAAAGAAGTGTTCTGTGACTCTAGAAATACTGTTTAATATGAAGTAATCCAGGAGGGAATCTTCTTAACCTATGGATTTCATACAGACTTGGAATTTCTGTTCTCCAGTTCACATGAAAATAAAGGACAAGGCTTGTAGCCCAGTGTAGGTCTACTATGCTGGCTTTCATAATGTCGTGTCAAGAATTAATTCAGCTTAGTAACTGCAAAAACAGAAGCCATTGAAATCTATGGTTTCCACAGCCTATGCTCACAGAAAAACAGTTTCCAACTCGCTGATAGGCAGAGTGAGGAAATTCTCAAGTATTTTCTAGATGTCTGCACATCTGCCTTGTCATCCTGCCTACATCTACCTAGCTTCAGAAGCTCAAGGCTTCTATTCAGGCTACATGATTGCTTCCCCTAAGAGTAAAGTAACTATATAGTTATTCATACATATATATTTGTTTAATATTAACAAAAAGAGAATGAACATCAAAATATAACAATAACTGAAATCCCAAATACTTGAAATACCTAAATTACTGCAAGTAATCAACTTGTGATTTACTGGCTTCTTAACAATAGCTCTATTAACTCATCTTCATGATAGGCCTTTTCAATACTGATATATAACTCTGAAAACAAGCTGCTTAGGAAAATGATTTATAAAATAAAGAAACACCAACTTGCTCAACTAATATAAATTACTCGATTTGACCCATAATGTGAATGAATCTTCAAGTTACTGTTCCATTAACACTTTGGACTTGTATACCACAGCTTGGCTTTGACAAATTCAGAGTGTGGTGTTGTAGTCCATAGCACTTAAATGCCACTCAATGTGTTTTAGAAGATTATAGTCAAGCTCTTGTTCATTTGCTGATCATGATAATTGACAAATTGGGAAATTTTTTTCTCTTAATGAGATGAAATTTAGCTCATGTATAACTGTGACTGAGAGTACCCTGGGGATGAGTCCACAATGCAAAAGATTCCAACCTTATTTTAATAAAACCAGCAATAATACGTTACTCTTACACAGTACATTCTCTCTATTAATGCTATTTTACAAATAAAGGAAAAAAAAAAAGGATAAGTTGAAATCAGCATTTTCAAAGATTACTTAAATTTCTGCAGATTGATTAGGTTTTCTGAAGCATACAACATCTCTTAAAACGATGCCTCTGTGTCTAAAATCTGGAATCCAACTGCTGAGACATCTAAGAAAACAGATTTCCCCAAATATAAGGAAAGCATAGTAAAGCTCATACTACAAGCCAGAAGTCCTGATACTTTGGTCTTCTGATAGTTTGCATTTGGACTTCTCATGTTCCTATGCAACTTCAGCAACTGTACAAGAATTCTGACTTGGCACTATTTTCAGATTAGAAAGCAGCCCTTCAGTAAGTGCCAAAATAAAGCTAGGCTGCATTTGATTTGATGCAATATTTGGAGTAAAACAACAGCCTAAAGGTTCCTGCTGTTCCAGGTCACGACAGTAAAACTAGGACTGAACAAGGAACACGCCAGCATACAGCAGATTTATATTCTTAAAATCTGAATTCTTCAGATTAAATGTGAATTTTAAAATCAAGTTTATATTCTTTTACAGTTGGGGGGTGCATATAAAGCACTTGTGTAAAATATTAATATTCTGTATAGCTAACAACATAACCTAAGACAGTAAAATAAAGTATCACTGAATCTCCCCCACCAAACCTTAATACTTTGTCCCTCAGATGAGCACAATTGACCCAAATGAAGAAATGACAACGTCATTAATTTCAGTATTAGCCAATAACAAACAAAGCTGACTATTATTGTATTTATTCCCATAAAATCAAGTAGATTACACTGGTGGGCAAATATTATAATCTCTGATTCATAGAGAAGGAAAACAAAGTTGCAGATCAGAAAAGATTTCTCCATCACGGAACAATGATCCAGTGACCAACAGCAGTACTTAAACAAAACTGTGTGTTTGTTAAAACACAACTAGCAGACTTCAGTACTTTTTGTTGTTATCTATATAGGATTTCACCCCAAAAGCTGTCTGTGGTTTCCTATCTACTGAAAGCCATTACTAAAGAACCCGTGTTTTGGTCAACTGCCTTCTACTTTATTCATTTTTGCTTGATCCTTTCCAAAGCATCTTTTTTTGACTCTTTTGTAGATTACAGGATAGACTGCAAAGATGTCGCTCTTTTAGTGTTTCAAAATCCTAGATGTTGCCCAGAGAAAATTTTGAAGACACTTGTGTCAGCTATTAGCAGAATCTTCTGTGCAATTTTTCAGCACGTTTCTGCTCTTTGTATTATGTATTAAACTTCTATATTACAGTTTTCTAAAATGCTACTTCAAACAAGTAATGATGGAAAACAGTATCTGCCTCTGGCTACTTGCAGGCTGTACTCTGGCTTTTAGCTCACACATACAGATTCCTTCGACCTGTTTTACTTACTCCCTATTTAATTGTTTCTGATAGCAAGTTTATGTCCATCCTTTACAGTTTACAGAGCTGTAATTCCTTCATCACATTCCAAATATGTTTTTCTTTAGCTGCAGTCCCTAACGGCAACACCGTTCCTCTGCTCCCATCATCTTACTGCTTTATACTACAAACCCTTATGAATTTAATTTAGGTATACAAACTGGTAAAAATATTTAGTGTAACTCAGGCATTTTTTCTTCTCTATTTCAAACGTTCATTTAATATTGCTAGTCTATTAATCTGATGAATACTAAGTACAGGACAATGTGCAGATACCTAATTTTACCCAGAGGGAAACAAAACTATTTCCAAAAAGCCATCACTTACTACAGCTCTCTGTTGATACTTCAGAAATGCATGTGTCCCTTGGATATATTCAGAAAGCATTCTGCAAGTCTACAAATGCATCTTTTTAATAACAGCACCACACAATTCTTCAATGCTACACAGAGATGAAAAAGTGCAAATGTTTTATCTATCCCCAAAACAAAGGTAATAAGCCTTTGTCTTTGCTTTTGTTGTGCACGCTTTAAGCGTTTACCTTAATGAGCTTTGTTTCTTTGTACCTCTGGAGATTAGTATTCTGCCCAACAAAACAATTTATTGCCCAAAATGTTACTACAGCTGATAAAATCTTAGCTTCTCCAATACTTCTGGCTTGACAGCTAATACCCTAATGTTTCATTTACAGCTGAACAAAGCAGCTTATCTCTACTAAAAGGGGAATTAGTTAGTAGTAAGAAATAATTTCAATCATCTGTTCTGCTTCCAAAGTAAAGTGATGACTTGTGCATTCTTGCTTCTATCTGATGACAGGTATGTTGCAGTTCTTGGAATACAGAACAGGTCTGTCACATAAGCTTTGTAATTTGTACAATGCAGCTACATGGATTAGGGAAGAGTCAGGTCTTTGCTGTCAAAAAAATCTGCAATCAGCAGTATGCAGGAGTCAGCACTGCACTTTGCACTTTTACTTACAGATAGACCCAAGGCGGGGGGGGGGGGGGGGCTAACCAGCTCTTTGTTCTACGTTTTTCAGTTCTGATCAATAGCTTCATTTTGTACCTGCAACTCTTTGTAATATCCCAACAAGTATATGTATATGTGAAAATCCCTGTTAATAACAATAGATTTTGTTGACAAAAATCATACTCTAAGGCGTGTGCTTTGCAAAAATGGCTTCGATTATCACCTTACTACATAACTATCTAATTATTTATATCTCCAGGAATGAAAATCTACTAGGATTTTCTCTACATATCATACACATCAAATCAGTTGTGGAATTCCTATCTAGAGTAGTTGATATATACTTGGAAATCTCTATGGCAAAGGACAAAGACTGATTTTTGCTTGATGTCTGAATGACCTTCTTATCCCAACATCATTGTTTCATGTTGTTACAGAATAAGGTCACCTGAATACTTCGGGGAAAGCAGCAAAACATTTGCCCACACTGTATTTTCTCTGTACATTTTCTCTGCACTAATATTTTTTGTAAGTAGTAATTTATTTTGCACCGAGTTTAGAAAAATTACAGAAGTAATTAGAACTGTACTGCCATTCTTGAGTTCTCTAATATTTGGTTCTTTCATTGGGCACCACAATTTATGCAAGCATAAGAATTTATAGCTAATACTTTTAAAATTCAGTATCAGTTTTATCAGAAAACAAATGAAATTACAGATTTCAGGTGGCACTGGTAGGAAAAGCTGTGGTTGGAGGCGAAAGGTGCATTGTATTAAAATATCAAAACCAGAAAATAAACCAAAATTAAAATAATCCTTCAGAATTAACTGGAAAGACATTACATGACAATCTAATGTTAATTTCAACTGGTACATACGTATTTTCCATATAGTCAGCGATATATACCACTGATTTCATTCAGCTTGATATTCTAAGACACAGTGACCACATTACACATACGTGCTGAATTTGTGTTAACACTGCAAAATTTCCATAAGTGTGAGTTAGGGAAAACGTGGCGATGGTCTTAAGCACCACACAATAAAACGAATTTTCCATTATTACAGTACTGTGGCTTTGGTCTCTACCTTCTCAGAAATTTCAAAAAACTAGAGGGTCCAGTGGCAAGAGGCTTGTCAGAAGTTAAATGGACAGCACCACTGATTGCAAAGTTCTACTTTTTTTTTTCTTTTAGGTAATGGAAATTATAATTCATCTATTTGATAGCAAATCTTTACTTCAGCCTGATAGACAAAAGAGTGCTCAGAAAATACACATCTGATTTCTTCTTATGCAATAATGCTAAATTAACTAGGTATGAGAAAGAGGCACCGCCATTTTGAAATCCTGCTATATAATCCTTCATTCAGAACTTTCACTCTGTTATGTCTTAATGGAGTTTAAAAGGATTTGAAATTAATTGTGCATTTCTTTGAGATTCTTTTTAATCCTATCTCACATCCTTACTTTTCAATCACAACTAAACGTCATAAATAAGTTTAAAAATTAAGTTATAATATACAGTACTGTTATACTAATACTATAAAGGCATCCATGTATTTGTCATTTGTCATCATGTATGATATCAAATTCAATCTTTCTGCAACATGCATTTTACTGACCACTTTACCTGCAGTTATATGCTCTCTCCCAACTCTCAAGAGATGCTAGACCATCTTAGCATTTTTCGTACTCCTCTGTTAGTCCAGGAATCTGATCCAACTTTATATGGCTAAAAGGTCAGTTTGTTCCTCTGCTGTGAGAGGTTACTTTATTTTACTTCCATGTGTCTTATGTTGGTTATAAAAAGACTGAATGGGCTACGCAGCCTTTTTAACTGAGGGATGTATTTCTCAAAAAAATTGTGATATTACAGTGGATAATATTACATGCTGATTTACCCAAAAAGCCATTTACTAAAACCTGAATTTATACTTTAACTGAGCTTAACAATGAAAATCTTAAATGCTTACTTGGCTGCTGCACCACATGGCAAATTCTGCATGACTACCCAAGGGAAAGTCAAGATTAACCAAAACATTGTGATCAGAGATGAAGTAACAATCATTTTACACATATTTATCTGGGAACCCAATAGTATTCAGTTAAATGCTGGTTAAATGCAGAAACATGGATTATTTCACTTATCACTAGACTATAACTGCCTCAGATTCAAATATATTCTGCAAAAGGCACACCTACACACAACAGTTCAAAAGACAACACTAAAAGAAAGCGAAAGGCAGAGTGTTTCCTCCAGAAAGAATGCAGTTGGACTAATCAGCTGCAGGAAGTCATTCAATGAGCAAAACATTGAAGACTTTATTTCTTGTCCAAGATGATGTATTCTACCAGCATCTAACATTCAGCTAAGATAACCACCAGCACAGACCAAACTGCTTGTTACTAATTCTACTACACTTTTTTCTTATTACAATCTTTCCTTACTACCCATCCTTTCACAGTTCTGCAGTTTGTGATATCATCCATAGACATTTGTTGGGTTTTTAAAATTAATTTTGCTTTTTAAATTAAGTCTTTAAAGTGGTTGAACTGAGCTGATACCACAGAATCACCCAAAATACCGGCACATTTTCTTAATTTGAAAAGGCCAGAAAAAGAGCAAATATTATTTCCTGCACATTCTCCTACCTGTATTTCAACCTTTTGTTTGTATCCCTACATACATATCAATCCATGCACACATGCAAATGGCTCCTCACCTCACTTCTATAATAAGCATATATCCAGATATAATAATGAAAATACGGATAGAATACTTTCCGTTCATATGAATCGTCAAGGTATACTTTGTAAGTACATTAAGTAACTTGGGTGACATTTTAAAATGCTTATGTAGCTGATTGCTTAACATGAATAAATGTTTAAAAAGGCAAGGCGGGAAAATATGACTATTTAAGAGTGGAATAAAAATATTTCTACCTACTCTGAAAAGGAAAGGACAATTTTCTTTTTGGTTTAGTGATGATTCTCAATAAAAATATAAAGAGAATATATAAGAAGGTGTAAGCTAGTGCAGCCGGAACAACAACGACGATTACGTAGACAGCTATGTGTAAAATGAAATTGGGAGAGGATCTGGCATATAAGATAACTTCAGGCACCCTGAAAATAATACTCATAAGGATATGAATATGTATTTACAGAAGGCTAAGTCCTGGAGTTCTTACTCACTAGAACCTTACTTAAAACCATGAAGAGACTTCTGTGAAGGAATATTATCAGATGTCCCACAGAACCTTGAAGATCACACAGAGTGAAGTTGGATTTTATCCTAATTTATTCCTCATGGCAGTAATGACAATGTCTACATACACAGAACCAAAAGAGTTCTATTTGGCCTGGAGCTGTTTAATTTTTAGTGCAGGTACTGTGCTGTCATTAATCTTTGAAAATAGTATTAATTTAATGATGCATGCATTAAAAGTGTAAACACACAGCTGTACAAGATTTAACTCCACTGACAAAAGAAGCATTGAGGCATCCCTTCACTGAAATTTTAACTCCGAAATTAGATTTTGCACAAAATGTGTTCTTGAAAAGTAAATTACAAGTAAGATTTTACAAGTGAAAAATTTAATTAAGTAGTTGATTCTGCAAGCATCAGAACTATGTCTTCAGCCACAGTGTAGTTACTACATTTGACATTTAGTATAGTTTCAAAACATAATTTTTTCTTTCTCCGCACTTACTATTAATAATTTTAAAAATACATGAATTTGACAGCATGCACAGAAAGATGTGGAAACTATCCATTTGCTGCACACTGTGTCAGTTCAATTGTCCATAAATGCTTAAAGAAAATGGAAAAATGGTAAGCATGTGGGCTGCATGCATTGACTGTGGTCACTTCTGTTATTTTTTTCCACCTCATCACACACTGTGTGAGCTGCATTTTCAATTAACCTTCCCCTGAAATAAGATAACTTGATACAGTCTACACTTCATTTTCTTTTATACTGATACAAACCATAATTCCTTTATCACATAATAAGATGGGCTATTTAAATTTATATAGAACGCCAGAACTTACAATCAGCATCACAGAACAGACTGGCGTGCCCCTGAAGACTCTATGAAGACAAAGAGACTCTCAGTGGGAGCAACCGATTGTCCAAACATCACAAATTTCAAAGTAAGAATTTTCTGTGGTTTCCATGTATAAAAGACAAGGTTTAGGAAAAGTAGCACTATCACCAAATATAGTAGTAACGTGTGAATTACTGAATGTGGATGAGAATACACAGATTTCCTATTATTCATGGACCAATTTAGCAGGTTAATCCTATCAACTGCAGGGATTTTGGCAGTTGAAAATGCCAGAGCATCTATGACTGACTTTTCTTGGAAAGAAAGCAGAACTGCAAGATAACTCCTGAGTCAGTGAGTACAGTCACCTGCTAGGAAGCCATATGATGTAATTTTTGTTGAGAAACTGAAGAAACTCTGTCTTAAAATTTGGTAACTGTTTGACCTCCCCCAGCCCATGCTCAAACTGGAATCCTGTTTCAGAAACTCCCTGATGTGACTATTTAAAGGTTCTTTTATATCTCTCTGTAAATTATTACAGAGAGCATATACCTATTTGTCTTTGTGCCTTTTAGCTTAAAATGCTGTCCATATCCCCGTCATTTACTCCAAAGCATTCATAGAGAGTAGCGATATCCTCTCCTCAGCCCTTTTCTTTGCTTGACTAAACATGCCTGCCTCTTTTCTAACATGATTAGTTCTCCATTCCCCTCATCCTACTAGCTTTTATCTGCACCTATTCCACTTTGTGTCCACCTGTCATGATCCAACTGCACCATCTGGTTAATTGAAGACATTACATGTACTTATAAGTCTTGTATATACCATTAGACTTTAAACTAGTTGTGTGTTTGAGTTTGGGATATATAATTCATAATATTAGTTTTGATGTTTTGACGCTATTATAGTATTGACCAGTAACACCTGAGCTGCAAACTCCTTGAATACAGGTAATGTGGAGTCAAGCACAGAAAAACTAGGCCAATAGTCTAGACTTGAAATTAGACTATATGGCCTGTTCATGCAAAACCAGCAGCTTTTAAATGTACAAATTTGTTACAGATTAGTTTTATCAGTATGATCAGCCTTTGTTTTCAATATTCTAAATATTATAATTTTAGAATTTTAAGTATTATGCTGGTAACAAGAAATAAACACAACAATAAATACCTGTCATTTTAACAACAGGTTCTGTGATTATAGCATGTAAAGACTGCTTAAAGAGTTTGAAAATATTTTTTTAAACATTTGTTCATACCCATATGTTATGTCTGGAGAGCTATTTGCTCACTTTGGCTAATTTTCTTTCTAAATATCTCTCTATTTATTATCATGACCAGCAGTAATTATAGACAAATTATTTTTTAATGAATACACTGGAGTTTCTTTAGACTTTTTGCCATTTTACAACATGCTACAATGCACATTATAGTAATGGTGTCTTTGTTAGAGGTGGCCACTTTAGGATGAAATTGTCAGAACATAGGGTAGGATAGGAGAAGAACATGACAAAAAAAGAAAGCATTTTATTGGATTAATCAGTCAGGAAGATTTCCTAATGCTATACCCCCACCCCAACACCAACAGCCAGTCATCACAGTTCTAGAAAGTAATGGATATATAGCTTAATATAAGGTAGGACTATTTACTCACTATGGACTATGTTATGTCTGGTCCACCTGGCTGTATACTACAGGATATGGTGATGTCTTGTGAATGTGAGCTCATCAAATATATGAAACTGCTGCTGTGAGTGCATGGGAATATACTGTCATCATCTTCTTTGCCTAGCAAAAGATAGAATTGGTATATTTAGCACTTGAGGTCTGGTCCTCAAGAGGAGTAACTTCAGTTGAGCTGTAACGACTTACAAAAGTGAAAGATCTGATCTTCAGACTGTATAAAATGTTGTCCCTTGTTGAAATACCACACTACTAGAACTGAAGACCAAATTGACATGAAGTTTGTAGTCTACCAACTCTTTCCAAAAATTCAAAGTGATTTTCATCACCTTAACAGTTTTAAGTTTCTGGCAGTTCCATGAAATACTTATATTGCGTGTAGATCTTTTGACCTTATGATAAATGAGGTACTTATCATAAATTTATCATTAAACATAGCTAATATAAGAGCAACATGATCCACAAATACATCTCATTTACCAATATGAAACCACATTAAATTTCAAAAACATTTAGCTTACTGCATTATTCGGGAAGGATATGTATGAGTCTGTTTAACTGGTGTGCCTTACATGCCAATTAATGTAAGTACTATAAGTATGCAAGTTACTGTAAACTGTAAAAGAGGGTAAGAAAAGACTCATTGTTAAATAAGATGTTCCTGAAAGAAAAACATAAGTAAAAAATTTTATTTTCTTCTATTTCCAAAATAATTCTTTGTTTACAGGCGTGTTTTACAGGTTCGCACTCAATAATTAGCGCAAATAGAAATAAAAAGAGAGTATCACTGAACAAGCTTAGTGTAAAAAATTCTATAACCATAAATTATGTATACTTTATACTACATAAACACACATGTATTTCTTAATGTAAAAATTATACAGGTAAGTTCAGAACAAATAGACATAAATACATATGTATGTACAAGGTACTTCAAGAAATTTTAACACTAGAATTTGAAATTTAAAAAGATTATCAGATAAACTTGCCACCTAAAGGTACTACGTAATCTCATAGATGACTTATCAAATACACAGATCTATGAAAAATATAAGTAATTACATACATCCATCAAGTAAAATACATAGCTGACTGCCAAAAGCTAGGCATGCATACTGAAGCTATATACACACTTCATATTTCACTCAGGCACAGCATACTTTGAAGAGTACAACTGATTTTATTAGGTATTATCATATCTAGCAACTGAAGTTTGGAATTTATTTTATTGATAATGATAACTAACACTGAGCAATGTGGTTCCATAACACAAAAGACCCTGAGAAAAATACATAAACAGTAAATAAAGATACTCAGGAGACAAATACCAAATATTTCACAGTAGAAATTCCCTTTCTCTCTGCTTACATCTTGTGTTGATAAAACAGGTTACTTCATGATGACAAGGCTGATATTCTCCTAACACCTTATTTATCATACCCCATATGCCATTCATAGTTTTGGGGGGTTTTTTTAGTAGGTGTTGGTTTTGTTTTTTTAAATCTTACTTGCTAGCCACTTTAGCAAAATAGAGTACCACTGAGATAGCCACCAAAACTGAGATTCCAGACCTTCATGAAAACTACATTTTTCACTGATCTTCTGAGCACTTACCAGCTCCAAGTCTACTTACGCATTTTTCACTCCAACCTCTACAGCCTCATTTTTAGCCAGTTCTGTGTACCTTCCATTCTGCTCTGATTTCAACAGAAGTAGCCTCAACTCCACTTCTCACAGCATTGCTCAGCAGTTTGCATGAATAAGACATAAACTCATAGTAACATCCAGAACACCTGGTAAGCACTTAAAATCACAGGACAATTTGAAGAAGTTTTCACAGGTATTTTCCAAATACGTACAACTTGAGTGGGATCACAGGCTTTTTCATACACATTAGTAAGCTCCTAAGTCTGACCAGACCAGAATACCCACGCAAAGGTCCATAGTTTGGTTTCCAGACCCATTGAATCTTTTGAGTGTCCTGCCACACTAGAAGATTGCTACATGCTATGACAGCTTTTTAGACGCCAGTCACCAGGATCTTTTGCATGAAAAGCAAGCTTACTGCATAGAGGTCACTGAGTGTGCATCAGCGCTACCAATTTTCAATCACTATTGATGGAGCTTAAATCTGAAGAACCACAAAGAAGGTGAAAAGCTCTATAACCTATAACTTTTCCCTTATTAAAAACCTTTGTCACTGCAATGCATTATTATTTTAAGAAGCTAAGTAAAAATATTACACACAATATTTCCTTATTGGTTTTGGACTATTTATAATCCTCTATTTTTTTAAAATACTATTGAAATCTAGATATTCTTCACAAGAAAAGTTAGTCATTTTACCCTAGTTTCTAAGAGTGAATGGTTCATACCGTATTTTGAATCAAGTTAATAAGAACTGTTATTGAGAGCAGTTACCTTTGTTCTTAAAAATTTTGCCTGACATTCTCCAAAACATTAAGGAGATAGACATATTAGAGAAGGATAAAAGAAGTTGTGTCATGTGCTCCATTTCTCCTCTTCTTCCTAATAATTTCTGGCATTCAAAATTGTATGTGCAATGTGTTTTAACATTTTAAATGTAAATATTACTAGATTACATCATTATGCTAACCTCTGTTAATCACATCTGAAACTTGTTTGTAGATAACATCTTTGCAAATTAGATGAATAAAAGGAAACTCAAATTTAAAAACATCTGCACACTGATTTACTTTTTTTTTAATATACGTCAGAAAAGGAACAGCACTGATTACAGAAATAAAATTATCATGGACTTTTGTAACAAATTAGGGACAAATACTTGAAAACTGACCAAAACAACAGCCTATATATGTACACTTAGTACATGAATGAAAGGTTTTTATTATTGATGAGCAAAATATGAAAGTAATTCTTGTCATTGCATTCAAGAAGCAACTAAGGTGCAAAGCAGGATAAAGTGTCATTGACAAGTGTGTACTGATGCTTGCTTGATACCTAGAAGATGAATTACAGTTCTATTAATTCAAGTTGGCAGATTGGACTTGGCAAGCATAATAGTGAGATAGCTTTCATGACATGTGTTGAGCTGAGGGACCGTAACCCACAGCACTTAGGATAAAACAATTTACAAATTGTCTGTCAGCTGTCTGTCTGTCTTTCATTCTTTAAGAAATCATGCAGGATCCTAAGCTAGAACCAACCACAATTCATTCTCTTTCTGTGTGAATTTCCTAAAAACCTCATGATTCACCTAGTGTCAGCACTCTCATAAACTACTAACAGTGACAGAAATTAAAGTCCAGATAATAGTATGAAAACTGGCATTAAAATTATATCACAGAAGTAATGGTGTTCTAAGTGGTTTATCAAATCAATAAAATTATGAATCCTCTGTACAGCTCATATGAATCACATACCATACATTCATTCTGATTAATTATTTATTATCCGTATTGTCTTTGTTTTATCATTTTGGAAAGCTCTGCAGCAGATATCTTAAGTACAAATACCTAAACTAAACTTAGGAGATTTGGGAGGCTTACAGCTTCTTGATTTAATTGCATTACATGTCTATAAGTAGAAAGCAATTTAGTCTGAAGTGGTGCTTATGCATTATTCCTTTACAGCTTCTCAGCAACACTGCTGTTAAATTCCTAGCATTCAACGTATGCTGGTTTTATAATTTAAAGTAGAAAAAGTGATGTACACATTTTCATTTTAATTATGTAGCTTAAGAAATGTCCAGTAAGGACATGATCTTTTAATTTTACAATCACCAACAAACAAAAAGCAACTGTTTTTCCCCTGGAAATTTGGTAAATTAATCAACCATTGTGTTATGAAATTACAGGTTGTAAACTGTAGGAAATATCACAACTTTCTAACATTATATTATCTATATACAGGAGAACTGTCACTGTTTAATATATGTTAACAAGAACACCAAGCACTTACATTTAAAGCTATACATCATTCTAGATAATTAGTAATAATTAAGAAGAATTACCACCCTAAATAAGGCAAAGAATATTATTTGGGAATGCAAATACACCATTATGCAAACTGTTTTCTTTAAGTATGATATAATTTATGTAATGAAATAAATCTGTGCCATTAAAAGATTTAGCAGAACTGAGAATAATGAGTAGAGATAGGATTAGTTTAATTAGTTTACTGAAATGAAGTTCTTATAGTGGCTAAGTGTGATGTATTAGCTTTTGTCACTTGGAGTAAAAAACAAAGAGGTAATTAGTTCTCATTCAAATATATTGTTTTCTTTGAAGAAGGAATTGTAATATTTTAGCCCGCATAATAGACAATAATACATGGAGCATAAAACTTATCTTCTTTATCCAAGAGTACATCTATGATAAATAAGAAGAAAAAAGGAAAACTAAGTATTCAGGAATGTAATCTTGGATACATAGATTTAATTTACACTCGTGCAACTCCACGGATTCAAATGAAATTACAACTACTCAAATTGCAGAAGTCCATTCATCATTTATCCCCACCTAATTTAAGAGTTTGTTACAAATTTTGTCTCTCTCTTCAGCAACTACTTTGTTACTCAGAAAATCCTGTACTGTTGTCCTAAATCAAGGCTTTCACCAGACTGACTCAAAATTAAGAGGAGGAATGCCTTCCTCAATAATATTTACTGTTGAATCATAAACATAGCCATTGTAAGGTCAGGATCTAATTTTATTCCTGTAAAAATAAGAAAAATAAGTATCTTTTTATAGAGTAAGTATCATTTCACAGCCAGAAAACTACTTAATGGTAATTGTACATTTCTGAAGACAGCTGTATGGAACATATTTAACAAGGAAGAGAAAGAAAATGTTTTATCCATCTTTTTCAAGAACATGGTAAATTTGAATTTTCTTTATTAAGAATGGGGATATTATTCCAATCAAGCAATATGAATGTGTTTAAACTAGAATCTAAAGGCCCAAGCAATTAACCCTCTATAACAACTGAACAAAAAACACCAAAACAAAACCACAAAAAAAAAGGAATTGTGGTAACACAAAGATGGGAGCAGGAGGAATACAGAGAATTGAAAGTCTTGCAAAGCAATTAGAGATATTTTTCAGTTAATACAATAAAGAAGTTATGAATGGACCAAATTTAATTTTACTTTAAACAAACACTCAGAAAGGGGAAACCCTCTGCTGTAGCATACTGAAAAGCCTCAGGCATTAGTATAACAACACATGCCATCTATCATTTAATTTTGCTTTTTTTGGAACAGTATTGTTGCATATGTGGGAGCTATTTAGCATTCTAGATTGTAGAGTTTGGATGATTCCATACACAGGCTGAAAACAGTTCCTAAATTGAAATAGAGCAAGTCAATCACAAAAAAGATGAGCTTTTCCACTTCCAGCCATACAGACTTACACATAGCACTTTAGCCAGAAATTCACAGTAATTACAAGAATATAAGAAATACTGCTTGTACTTGGGTTCAGTTGGAGTATTTATGTTGATGGTTTGGACTGAACAATAACAGACAACTGAGCTCTGAGGGGCACAAGAAACATAAAAGTCATACAAAGTCTTCACTCTCCATGTATTTGTCAATGTTTCCTACTTGTATCTCACTAACCTCAGACATTCACCTCCCAGATGATTTTGAAAACTAAAACCCATACTTGCTTCAGAACGGCAGAAGTGCCAAACTTTAGCTTTTTTAAAATATCATGATGTTATTACATTAAATGAGTTGTCATATTCCTATTAGGAAAGTGGGCAGCGTTGTGATTTATGCATCTTGGGAAACCATCACTGTATTACTAATTGGCAAATTGAAATATATAAAAACAACTCATGCACTACTGCTGCTGATGTTATTGAGTCTGGAAATACGCTTCTTCTGAACAGATAACACAGGGCCCAGAAACTGATAATACGAAGTATTACATTGATCTTCTATTGTTAGATTATAAGGAAGCTACATTATAACAGTACTTGGAATTCCAAAAATCAGTACATTACTCATCGATATCACAATGAAGACAGGAGGGGAACCATACAATTTAATTTGCATCTTTTAATTGTAAAGTCTGAACAATACATTCAAAAGAAATGAACTTGCTGCATGATATAATGAAGATAATCAAATCAGAGATGATTTAATAAAACCAAAGCACACAGTTTGGTACTCAAGAGTCTGATACATAATTCATAAAGTTGCCACATTTGGTCATTAGGTCAAATATATTAACTAAGTAGTAAGTTATTCTGAGAACTGGCTATGAAGCTAAAAGATTCTTAAACACGAGCAGTGAGCATAGAAAAAGCTTTTTGCCTCATTTCTAAGTATAATAATTGTTTACTATATGGTTTGCATGAAACCGCAGACTGAAGACTAAACTGATGTTTATGGTTTTGTATACATACGTTCTTCCAGGCACTCATTCACCTCATCTCATTCCTCCCCCCCTCCAAAGGAAAATACAGCGGGCTTTAGATATTCATAGCAAAAATGCTGAAATCACTAGAAAGTACACAGGATGATGGAATTCCCTTTACAGTTACCCGTTAGAGAGGACGTGATACAATATTGGCCCATACATTACAATTCTAGAGATAACGCTAATCCCCAGGTGCTGCTAGGAGCACTAACTCAACAAAGCTTTACTTGTTATCTATAAGAGAGTGTGGAAAGAAAAAAAAGAAAAGTAAAAAAAAAGCCTCCTTTTCCTCACGGAGCTGCACAGGGATAAGGATGTAGTGTAAGAGTATCCAACCCTCAGAACTTAATGACATAGAGGTGGCCAGAAAGAGTGACCTATGGAGAGAGGCTCACTTTCTGTCTGTTAAGAGCGTGAAAAGTAACCCTGACCAGGAGTCATTACAAAGCAAATATAGCACTAACACTACAGTTACTAATACTGCTCCATTCCCCTCTCCGAGTACTGACCACCACCTAAGGCGCAGAATTTCACCATTCATTTAAGGCTCCAGTAGTCAAGTGAGATTCTCACATCTCTGTCCCCAAGACCCCACTGGGTTTGTATATTTTATGATGCCAGAACCAGCTGAACTTCTGTGTTGTGCCAGAAGGGAAGGCAAGGCTAAAATTCCTCCCATAGCAGGAGTTAAGAGGAGAATGGAACAAGATAGCTACAAAGACAGGATACAATGAATCTTTGCAAAAAATCCAGAGGCTTAACTGTATAAAATATTAATCTGACAATTAGAAAATCCCTTTCAACATTTTTTTGAATGCAAAGAAATAAAAGTTTAACAATTTTTGGGAAAAATTCTTACAAGCTTAGCAAGCTCTACCTGCACTCCCAGCACTTGCACCAACCTGTTGGAGAACAAGTATGTTTCTCTCTCCCAGGAATAATACATTCTGCTTCTTAAAACAGATCACCTACATAATCTACCTTAGGTCGCTTGTCAACACAAACATTTTGTCTGTGCGGGAAGAACGACTTTTAACCCTCAGGAAATCAAACCAAAAATTTAGGACTCAGAGGCACAACGAAGATGAGATCACCTTGAGGGAATTAGTTGAGCATATCAGTGAATTATGGAAACCTGACAAGTTTCTGCACTATGAATAGCCTTTTGACTTAGTAACAAATCCAGTATTATCCCATGTAATATAATCTTATAACAAGAAGGCGACGTAATGATGGCAAAACTCAACTGGGGGGAACCTGCTCATGCAAACAAAGACCACTTCTTAACTGTGCCCAAGTAAACTACAATTTGTTTCCGTTTTGCTTTTGGTTTTTAGTTTGGTGCAGGAAGGAAGGGTGCGTTTCCAGCCACAAGTCCTGGCAGTGAATCACAGGCAAAATACTACCTAAGTTGAGATAACTGTATAATGTTCCTGCGTGGACTCTACTCAATACAGTGTAACAGTCGTTTCAGTGTTACACTCCGTTATGACACCTCCATTAGTGACAATGATGTACTTTCTGGCTTAAAGAACCCAAATTAGTACACATTAGACCACAAGATGTCCAATTATATGAACACATATGAAAGTGGATGCTGATACAACACTAACAAAACATTAATTTCTTCCATTTAGTCAAGCTGTAACAGAAATCACGTATCATGAAAATAGGTTCTTGTATTTTTTCCAGTTACAATAGACATAAATAAATGTGTGTAACAAATATAATAATATGATCACACCAAACTTCAATGAAGTGTGCATTCTTTGTACATAAACCTGCACACAAGGCAGACACCAAGAAACATGTATTAAGCATTTGTTCATTACCTCATTTCCAGCACTCAACTGATAAAAAAAGTTTAATATATAATACAGTGTGGCTGCTGGAACAAAACAGATGGATTCCATAGTGGTATTACAGGTTGAAGGTCAAACTTGATGATTACAGTAGCCCCTTCTGGACTTCTAGCCTACGTATTTTATGGAAAAAAGTTGAGCTACACTTAAATCACATCTCTTATCTGGAATTTATTCTGTATTTATACCCTTTCTTTTAAGATTATTAAAGGAACTGATACAGGTCTTTTAATAACTGTTAAAAAAGAATTGCTCAAAGAATCCAATTTTCTGTGAACTGAATTGTACAATGAAATTCAGTGTAATGTAAGATATGCCATAGTATCACCAAAGCTCTTAAATAACCGGAAGACTTAAACATGATTTTCTTTTCTCCTCTTAACTTTCACTATATTGAAAGATACAAAACTCGAGAAGAGATACCAAATGATAGAAGAATGGACTCAAGAAAACGTACAATTCTCTAGGTAATGCAACTTGTGTATGTAAGAGGAAGTAATACAATTACTTTAAAAGCTTTTCTTCAGGCACAGTTCATGCCTTACACTGTACAGTCAATCGCATAACTCTACTCTCTTGTTTACCCACAGTTTTCAAGTTAGTATGACTGAGGATGAATCAGACTCTCATATACGAGCATGAGACCAAGGGAAAAAAAGCAACTGCACTGTTACATATGTGCCTCTACAGAAAGAAAACTCACAGCTAATACAGTAACATTTTAAACAAATTTTTGTTATTTTGGGTTTTTTTTTTGCTAAGACTTTATAGTCAGCATATAGACATCTAAAAGCTAGATCTGTAAGTGTTAGGGTACTTGCACAGTTTTAGCCATAGGCAAATCTAACAATGTAGTCCCACCTTCAGATATTACTTTAAACTACTTTTATTTACAAATGCAACATGATACAAATGGCTGATTTTCAAATAAAGTAATAATCCTCACAATGACTAAATGATCAAAGTAGTTGTTACCAAACTTTTAGTGTCTGTGACTAATAGGGACATATTTAAAATGTAAACCATGCCTTGCTGCTCAGCTAAACTTAGCTGACTAGTAATTTGTTCAGACCACAAACACACATCCCTTATATGCTATTAAATTGTGCCATGTTTCACAGTATTAAAAGGTTTCCCTTAAAGCAACTTACTGTAATCATTAAAAAAGAATAAGGAAAATAAAATTTAACTGAGGCTGGGTTAAGAAATGTTAATGCCCATTCAGGACAAGAAATCAGTGGTCAATCAGTGGACAGAATTTCTGTCCTCTATGAAATAATAAGAAAAAAGATCATTATAATTTCTACGTTAAAAAAAAAACCAAACCAAAAACGGTTTAATGTGCTATATTTCATTTTTAACGACCTTGAGGAAAACTTTTTTTAAAAATTAATCTTATGTATTCTGATTTAAATAACCTTCTTGTGTAAATTGACTAAACTCAACTGAGGCAAATAAAAAACAGACAAGAGGCTCCCTGTTTTGCTGAGCTATGGAGACTTCTTTGGGACTACCAGTGTCTTATGAGAAAAGCTAAGGGATCTTTGCAGAGTTTTATCTGAGGGCTATCCTAGACTCTTCTAAGACCAAATATTGCCTTTATAGTGCAGCACAAGCAAGGAAAAAATGGATCAGGTATGTACAGTTACGCTACATGTGGGCCGAGATACTCACACTTTCAAACAAGGCTGCTAAAAAGTCTTCTGCCCTTAACATGTATTCTTGGCTGCCTGCCCATGCCCATCTGTCTGGAATGGCAGTGCCATACTTAAATTGCTGTGACCCTAACTGAATAATATGATGATGAAATTCAATGAAAAGTCCACTGACAACTACATACACAACAATATGTCCAAAATCACTCTTTGGAGAAGAAACTTACCACACTTGCAAGATACTTTTCTCACAGTATCTTTCAGGTTTCAAGACAAAACCCAGCAACATGGATGTAGCAAATACACAAAAACAAGTTTGCAGAGTCATCTGGAAGTTTCCTAAAAAACTTGTTGCTTGGAAAGATTTGTTCAGTATCTGCCTTTTCTTTCAAAACTTGAAACTATCATTTGTGATTTAAGACTAAAAAAGAAGAAAAGCTAAAGCTTAAGATGATTCAGAAGTTGTATGTTCCTCCCTTTTCTTGTAGCGCAGTATTTCCCAGTAAAGCACAACTGAGCATCAATGTTACTTTTGCCTAGGATATAGAAACACCTCTTCTTAACAGTACCTATTACTCACTTTTTAGTAGAATTATTGCAAATTGCTTTCATTTCATATAGTCTTGCCAGTTATTCCTGCAGAACAAGAATGACTATGAATTTAAAAGCGCCAAAATGTGTCCAACACTTGTATGATTTCGCAATACCAGAGCCAGACCATGGATGTATGTGCTCTGGATATCTGTCACTTGTGAGATGCTGTCCTTTTCTGTATGGATTTTCCTGGAAAGTTATGTAGGCTGAAAATCTGCAAATCTGAGCATGAATGCAAAGACTAGAAACTAGCAACTAGTTTCCTACTAGAGACTGCTTTTAAAAGAATCCCAGATAGCTACACATTCTGAGTGTGACTACTCTAAAAGAAATATTATAAAGGAGTAGGGTGTTCTGCAGAAGTAAAATTGTTTGCTGTTTTGGGCAAGCTTTATTTTGGTCAGCATTTTGCTCAGCATGCTTATGACTATACATATGCATATCTGAGACTATACAAAGAGCGAATTTAAGAAAAATCAGACAAAATTTATATTTGGCTGAAAAATCAACATACAAAAAAATCAGTCTAGAGGAAACCAGTGATTTTCCATTGGTTCACCCCTACAATGGGTAAACCTTACATTTTAGCAGGTCTTTTCAGAGGTTTAAAAGTGCTGTTCAAACCTGAAATGAAAGGTCACACCTCCCAAACACCACAAATCACCATCACTGGCAGTTTTTATTTTATCTAAATTATACCTTTAGAAAGACAAATTGACAATATTTAAAGCAACACCATTTTAAGTTTAAAGAACTTTTGACTCCTACGCAATTATCTTGCATACATACCTAAGAACTCAAAACAAATGAACAAATAAGGAAGTGTTTTTGTTTTGTAATATTTTGGAAAAGTCTGAATTTGGCAGTATATTATCTGCTAGCATACCTGTCCCACATTTGCTATATATTTGAACAATGTATATTCTTATATCCCTAGACAAATATTTTGTCTAAACTTACTAATATGCAAGTACATATTGATCTTTGTAAACTCAAAATTTCTGAACCTTCAGACAAAAAAAAAAAATCTAAATAATCCTGATTTCACTAGTCTGTCTAAAACCAAACCTAAATCTTCCAAAAAATACACATCTTACGAAGTCTCTGATATTCTGCAAATTAAATGCCATGTATTTCTATATAAGCACCTTGATGATTGTATTGTAAACAGTGGAGAAAAATATTTTCCCAAGACTCTTCAAGTTTTGAAAATGTCTAGTTTGTTAAAAAACTGTTGCAAAAAGATGGCAGCATGCACTGCTTCATGGGCCAAGGAGCTTTGAACCATGGAAGGCATCCAAATCACATAACTTAGGCAGCAGAAGCTGAATCTGTCACAAGTCTGATAAAAGCATTACTCATGAGCCCTTTGCATACTCCCAGACCGATGACTGGTGGCACACAACCACAGCTGGCAATACAGTTACAGAAAATTTCTAGCCGAAGCTTGGGAAAACACTTCAGACTACACAGAAAAAGCTATTATCAAGAATTCTAGAAGGCAAGTAGTAGTTCGAAGAATTAAAACACCCAACTTGTGCATTGTTTTTTCATGCAGTTGAAGCTGGAAAATATTGAATGTCTGCTTGTTTTTCTCTTTATCTCCAATAGCTGCTTTTGGTTTTAATATAAAAATGCCTTATATTTCTAAATTACAAACAGCATCCATTTAGCATCAGCTATGGCTTTGCTTCCAAGTGTAAGAGAAAGAGGTTTCAATGCAGGTTCAGCATAAAATCCATTTTAAATTTTGTTTTCACATTAATAACTGGACTTCCTTTTGCCCCAACAACTCACAATGTCAAATAACTAAATAACATAGGCACAATAATAGCCCCAAACCCAATAAAGAATAAAGTAGCCTTTCTTGCCTGTCAGAGGACCCCATTTTCTATTCCGAGCAGGCAAGCTGAAAGCACTGCTCTTCTGTCATTCCTTGACAGTTATAGACTAGTTCTGCACCTTATTAAAGATTAAGTTTTGCCCAGGCACTCTCTTCTGGCCATCTCCTGTCCGCAGTCCAGCATTTATTACAGGAGAGCTGGAGATTAGTACTATATATTCTACTTTGAAAGAACGCCATACCTGAAAATGAGGCCACGTAACCAAATGTCACCAATTCAAAAAGTACTCAGTGAAAGAACACAGTATTTCACTTAATTTAATCTTTCTAGATAACCATATCCTTTGGGTTACATATGTAACTGATTTCTCTCACTTAGGTTATTTTTTGTAGATTCTATAACAGAGTAAAACTGGTAATAGGTTGCCTTTTTATGATGAAACATAGATTTTTGGTTTGTTAAAAAAATTCTGAATACAATTATGCAAGAATTATATAAGGTCCTATTGTGTGTAAACATTTGCTACCTGGTTTTGGTCTGATGCAAGTATATTATAGCAAAACTTCAGCAGGCTGAGCTACTGCATAAGAAATATTACCCATTGTGGGATTTCCACAGAACACTGTGTCCCAGACTATTTAGCAAAGACCATTATCAACCATCAACATTTCTTAGAGGCCACCATGAACAATCATCACCCAATTTTTAACCAAAAGCATTAGAAAGCCTACTTGATTCCATGGAACACTTAACGCTATCATCTGGACCACAGTTTGAAAAACTGTTTTGTAAGATCATCATTTTTAGGAGCACTGCTAGTTAATTCTACACTGACGTCCTAAAAAAATTCATTGAATATCATCATACATTTCGAGGCTACCATTTTACTTCCTCAAACTTTTGAAGATGTGCTGAAAAGCAACTACAAACGGCCAAGTGGCAAAGATTGTAAATAAACAAAAACTTGTCCTGTTGCAGAGAGCTAAAAATAGAAAAATGAACTTTTTAAATGGGTTATGGTGGTTTCACTTGAAGCACATTTTGTTGAGAACAGATAGAATTTTATACTACTTAATAGTTCCCATTTGAAGTGCAGGGAAATTACTTTTTCTATCTCTTGCAGCAAACTTTTACATAAACAAATAAAAACTTTCAAAGGGTATTGGAAAGGCTTAGCCTATCTTCCATGGATGCTACATCACTAAAGCATGATGACCTGAAACTTATTAAAATGCAAGAAATGAAGGTGCAGAATTCTGCTTGCTTAAGAGAGTCATCCTTTTTTTTTTTTTTTAAATATTGATTATTTATGGGAATGTCTTATCTGTTCAGCCTTTATACTAAGGACTACGTTCACTCAGGACCTAAACCAGCAGAATTTCACTGGACTAATGAGTTCATCCATAGCTTATAAAGAATTAGATAGATTAATGTCAATTCTAACAAAGGAAATTTATCCACCAACTCCCAAACACTGAAGAGTTGGAAGAAGACTCCCTCTGCTCCAGGTACACATACATTTACTTTGACTGCTGTACACCACGTGTACACAGCCAGCCTTAGGTTTGTGTGATGCTACATTCACTGAATCAACCATAACGCTAGCTTTCTAAAAAGGAAGATCCATCAGGGTCTCTTGATTTTTAAAAAGTTCTAGGGCTTAGGACCAGCAAGCTGTGAAGAACGCTGTAACCCTACAGTTCCAGCCGTTGGGATCACTGCAGTGTACTGGTCTAAGTGTCACATGGTGTTTGTTGTGGTGGAAAAGGACCCAAATAGTTATGGATCACACTCATAAACTGGTAATGACACTATGAACATGGTCTGTTCATTATTAAGATAAAAATTAAAGCACTAAAATTCTATCTGCTGAATTACTTACTACTCAACATGATAAGCAAGCTAAAATGTTATTAAAGCCTATGTCCTAGGAACATGAGAAGTTCATTTATTGATAGGACATATACCAACACAGATTCAAGAGACTTCGTTCAAGAGGCATGTGCAATTATCATATGAATATTTTTCCATTACACTTTTCCTCAGAGAAGCAAATCGATATACGCCTTTCCCAGCTAGCAATTTGGTGCAGGTTTCCAGTAAAGCATTTGACTAAGAAGTATTCAAGCCAATTAAAGACTACACTGTAAAAATAACTAGTGACTGTGGCATCCCAGGTGGGAGGGAAGAAAGTTAAACAGAGAAAGAAAAGCAAAGGAGAGGAGAAGAATATTCCACAGTTCTAAAACAATTATTTGCTATTGATGTAGAAATATCATTATTCTCAGTACGAGTCAAAATGCATTAGCATTCCATCTGCCAATGCGGCAGCAACCATTTTTCTCCATTTCTGTTTGACCTCAAGCCTTTTATGCATAAATGTCAGGGCTCTTTACAATTAATCATGTCTACCACAGACTAATTGTGGACAACAGTAGTGCAATTAACACAAATTTGCTTCAAATATTCATGAACATTCAAAAAGCATTCATTGACACAAGTGTTAGTTACCTAACCACAAAAAACTGACAATTCTCTTCTTTTCTGTTTTCAAGCAGCCTCTGCATTAGGAAGCTAAGCACACCATCAAGGGTGATAGCAAGATTGGAAAAATATTCTACCAATTCTTAAAATACGATTGCTTCAGTGTTACTTGCTACACAGACATGCTAGAAGGAAACAAGCAAAATAACAAATATGAAAACTATTCCTCTTAATCTTAAGAGTAGGGTAATCCAGTGAATATAAAAATACTGAAACACATTTTGTGTAATAATAATTTCATAATTCTACTTTAACATAATTTTAAAAAATTATTATTTCTAAACCTGATTTAAAGAAAACAAAAGTCTTTACAAATTAGGAAACAATTAGATCTGTATTAGTTGTCTTGATTCATTCTTAATACTATGCCTGGTACTTTATTTGTATATCACTAAGGAACTAATGGCAGAAGTCTCCCTAACCATAGAAAGCTATTTGTAAAGCCTGACCTAAACACAGCAGATGTAATAGACTTTTTTTTTTTTTAATACATGCTTTACATTAAAGAATTTCTTGGACAGTTGTGCTATTTCTAATCAGGCCCCATGGCAAATATTCACCAACCCTCACAGGAATAAACTATTCTCACTTCAAACAATTGTTACAGTTTGAATCCAATTGACTCTAGACAAAAGTACTGAGATAATCAGCATATTAAAGCCAACACTATAACCATATGTTAATTATGTAAATGATTCATTTTAATCAGCTAGAACCATGTAAAGAGTTACAAGGAATGCAAATGTAGGGAGTTATTAAAAATCTCATTATTATTCATCTTGGTTCCATGCGTGAATGTATCCATCCAAACAGATGAATTAATAGTTAGATGAAAGATGAAAGAGCTAGAGGGGAAGTCTGTGGGAAACCATCTGTCTTGCTTTGTATCCCTCCCAGGCTTCAACCATACTGCAACAGCTACATGGAGAACAACCCCAGAGAAGAGCCAGTGACTGTCTACACAGCACCTCAACCAGTAGTCAATACTTCTACAAAAAATTTAGAAAAATCACAACACTTCTCATCCATTCCCAAACTGATACCCTCAGTATGTCCAGGAAACGGAAAGGGAAACCTGAATTATAAGTTCAGATGAACTGCTACAGAAATGTGGTTCCATGCTGACCAAAAATACACAGCAAGTATTGATTTATACAAAGGTTCTGAGTATTTTAAAGACTTTTATGTAAAGAAAGCCTTCTTACAATTGTCAACTAGAAGTTAAAAGATATTCAGGAGCTACTGTGATTGGGACCTGTAGTAGTATCTAAACTGGTTCTCTCAACTTCAGCAGAAATCCTGTATGTGGGAAATACAGAAATCCTTTTAGCAATACTGTAAAAGTCTGTAGTTTGTCTAGTTCTTCCAAGGAACATGGGGGAACAGCAATTAATTGAGTCTTATTCCTGGAAGGGTTATTTTTCATTTATCCCATTCTCCCAGTTTCCTGTGCAAAGAAAACAAATTCTATGCAATAGTCATTTGTATGAAGAAAAGTAAGGGTCAAATGCCATTTTCATTCCCGATTGCACCACAATTTTGTCAGTGCTCTAGATACAGTACAACACCATGTCTACTGTATAAGGAAATAAGGATTAGCTGGAAAGGTAGTGTTTAAAGCCACAGAAGGAATAAAGGGTTGGCATGTTTAACACGGGTAAGCATGCATTAGGGTAAATCCACCCTGCAATCCTGCATAGATCCTAGATAGTATTTTATTTAAAATTAAAGATGCAATTTACTTTTAAAATCCTTGGTTAAAGCCAGCTACCACTACTCTGCAGACGAAACTCAAACTCCATAAACAAAACATACGAAGAATACAATTCAAGTGTTTAGTTCGTTACAACACTGAAAAATGTGTACTTTTCCAATAAGTTATCTTCATTCTAATAAAGAGAGTTAACAGAAATAATTTTTAAAATATGTTTGTCAGTTTTCAGAAGCTTTATAAAGCTTTGTTCTTCATACTCTAATTCTTTCATGTGTTCCTGCCTGATGTCTCCTAATGCAGTTTCACTGGAATCATTCTATTTTTGATCTTTAATCCTTTTATATGTTTTTTCTTTGCTTACTCTTGCATGCCTTTGTAGTTTCTGTAATTGGGTCTTTGCACCATTTTAGCAGGGTTTAGCACTGTGTAGCTTGTCAAATTTAAGTAGAAGTGAGAATAATCTATCACTGGTATAATAAATAAGCTATTATTTATTATCACCAACCTAAAGTGAATGTTTGCCACAAAGAATTGTAAACCGCAGTTCCCCTCATTCTGCAAAGGCTGGTGAAGCTTTTATCCATTTTGTAATCCACAAAAAAATGCAATAGCACAGAAAGTACTTTAGATCACTAAAAGTTTATTAAAAATGGCTACACATGTGCAGTGAAACAAGACTTCATTAATATCTTCTTGAGGTGCCTGTGTAAATTCAACTTAGGGAAAAGTGCTTGACAGCTTTGCAACTATTGACTGACATTCTTCAGCAAAGCTTCACTGAGTACAGAGCATGATTTAAGCACATCCTGACGATAATAAACACAGCAAGTGAAAAAAAGAGTATGCCTACACCAACTGAAAATAAGAGTAGTGGCAATTTTTAAGCATGTAGCAAATCTTTGCTAATTTTAAAAACATTGTCTACTCTTCCTTATTGAGAAATTTCAGTACAATCTTCAAGTATCAAATATTTATTACCTTTACAAGCATTTCATCTGTTTTTCTGGTTCCTGGTGATATTTACATTTCACAGAAATGTTCATACAAAATAACTCATAATCTAGATACAACCTTAAAAAACAGTGCTGCATTCCAACAAGTCCACAGAATTTAAAACTATACACAAGTCCTTTGTACAAGTCTCCCAAATAATACCACTGTTGAGGTATTTTAATTTTATAATGTATGCGACTACCTAAAAATCTGCCCCTGAAAGGGTGAAATCAGCTGTGACAAGTTTCATGAAATGAAAATACATGATCCATGTCAGGCTACAGGAGAAATCTTTCTCATATAATTAAATAGGCATGCATCCTTAGATATATACATGAGACAAAATATAAACCATATTATTAAGCAAACTGAAAGGAGTTTCCAGCCTCACGCTCATGATTTTGTCCACATTACAAGGATCGCTTCCTATTTATGCAGGCACTGGTGCATAAACCAGAGGAGAGGGGAGAATGGTAAATCACAGTGAAAAAAAAAGAAACTGAAGAAAAATTATACTGATAATATGATAGCTTTAATTTAGTAACACCTTGTTTATCATTATGAAGCTTAAGCAGAAGAAATCATACCCTTATTATTATATTCCCCTCTGTTCTTCCATCATATAAATGGAAAATTATATATAAACTCTATAAATATTTCTTTAAGAGATGCTCTATTATCTGTATTTTGCATCTGGGAGTGAGTCATAAAGGCACTCTTTCATCTTTATACATTTCTTATCACATTTTGACCCTTTCCAAGCTCTCCCCAGTGCTGGTCAGTAAGAGGGGAGAAAGCTCTCATTCTTCTCTGAGACCACATAGCAAATTCTACAAGAACAAGACTTGGCAATGGTCTTCTGGAGGCCCTCAAGAAGGGCTGTGAGCTTCCACCACGCTTCCCTCACTCACTAAGCCCTGATTTTCTAACTGGGTTTATTTCTGCTGTGCACACCTCAACACATTAACACTCTTGTGAATAACTAAGGAAAAAAAGCAAGTCAGGGCAAGAAGGTTCCTTAAAGCAGAAATGTCGTACATATGGGGGTTTTTGAGTCACTCTCTATAAAGTGATACAAATAAAAACTGGCAAATAAATCCCACTTTGCTAAGGCTCATTTATTTCACTTCACTTTTCTGTGTTTCTTAATCTCTCTGCTTTTCCACAACCATTTATCTGCCTCTTCCTGATCACAGACTATTCTTGATCAGAGTTTCAGATTCTATCATCAATATTAATAATATTCAGCGCTTTACTGTAATTTCAGTGCCTTTTTGAACAGGAATGTTCCTGAACACATGCCAAAATGCCTTCTTTTACTGGAGGCTGTCAAATGAAATATGGATTAATTATAATTTGTAACATGCGACTTTACAGCACTGTGGCTTTAAAAGACCTGAAGAGTATGTGTATTCATACATCATATTTTGTCACCTATCCTTACAAACTTTAAAAAAAAGAGAGAAATCATACATTTAAGATAATAATTCTCTAAAATACAGTGACGATTATCAAGGGAAAATTAAGTGCAGGTAACACAATGTTAGCATATGTGCATTTTGTTTACTGTTTTGCCCTTAATGTAATCAGTTATCCCTACCAATAACACATATCATTACCACTACCCACTATGTTGAGGTTTCACTTTTGCTTAAGAAAAGACCATGCTTTTCTTTTATCTAAAGAGTCTGGGGCTTTTCTACTGTGATTTCCATAATGGTGTCCACTCAAACAGTGGGTGTAATAGAAAGTGACCTCATGTCAGAGTAGTACAAAAAGCCACCCCTGTGCACTGGTAGTTATCTTATGTTCTACCTTAATATAAATGCCATACAGTAAAATGAGGTTTCTTCACACATTTCTGTAGTAATGGGGATTGGGGCATTGTGACACTAATGCCAACAATCATATCCATATGGAAGGACGTGCTCCTGTTCTTTGGACATTCAGAGGCACAGACTACATGCTTTGACAAAGCCAGGCACAGAAACTGATACTGCCACACATACAGTAGCACCTCAAAACGAAGCCTCAGTTGAGTTGCTGATGAAGAGATATGCAAAAACCAGTAAAGAGCTAGCCTGTGCTTTAAACGTTTTTCCTCCTACTTCACAAAATTTGACAGCCAAAAACTGCAGACAAGGCTTCAGAGTGCTGATTATTTAAATAGATTACCTTACAAATGTCACTCTTTGCAAACACATAGGCAACATGATTGCTGTTTCTTTCAGCACTGTATCAGAAATAGACTCAATAAATGGGATGTTTAAAAAAATCCAAACATTTATGAATCGTTTGAACCTACTGTACTGTGTCTTGTTTACTGCTGCTCTAGGAAGCTTTTTTTTAAAATAACGTGTTAAATCTCAGAGGGATTATCCTGAAATGAAATTTTTAATAACAGCAAAATAAACATCCTTCACAGAGCTCTGTGTCTCACAACTTAGTGTTAACTCTCACCTCTCCTCCCTGCTGTACATCTGTATTTACTAGCAAAATTTTATTATCTCCTACTCCGATTTCAGGTTTCTAAAGGAAAGTTATGCTTCATACATTATATTGTGTTCTTCTCAAAAAGAGAAATTAGATACCTAAGTAATTCTGTGGATCTAAAAATCTTACCCATAATGTCTTGCAACAGTAGTAGGCTAAGGAAAACTCTAGAAGGAAAGACTGAAGGAATGAGGATTGCACTACCACGAGAAGAGAAGGCTGAGGTTGACATCACTGTCTTTAAGCAGATAATGGGCCTCTATGAAAAGGATGGAAATAAAGCATTTCTTATGCCCACTCTGCATAAAACAACAGTGGGAGGTCTTATGCCCACTCTGCATAAAACAACAGTGAGAGGCTAAATTACAAAATGAAAGATTTTAACTCAGACATTGGGGAAAAAAAACCACCTCTAGTGCAAGTCTAAAATGCCTGGAGAGGTTAGAGAGTCCCTGTCATTCAAGATCTTAAGAACAGGCTTGACAAACATCTGTCAGAAATGACACAGGCAAAGTTGATCTTGCCTTCAGGCAGAGAAGTAGATTACATGATTCCACAAGGTGCCTGCCTTCCCTATTTTTCTCCATGTCTGTGATATACATCTCTTCTAGGAGGTGGTACACTTCAAGAGCTTCCTCATTTGTTTGTGGGTATTTTGCATTTTCAATCTTGCAGACAAAAAACCCAGTAGGAACCAGTGGCTAGAAGCAGAAATAAAGAGAAATAGAGCCTCGCAATACCCTAACTGCAAGGGCAATTAAACATTCAAACAGTTCAGTAGGGTATCAGTGACACTGATGGCATCAGAATTACTTGGATGTTTAAAACAAGATTAAATATCTTCAAAAAGTCTGCTTTAAGTCAGTCTCAGACAAATTCTGTAGCATGTATATTCAAGAGGACAGGCTGAAATATCATAATGATCCTTCCTGGCTTGAACATCTTTGAATCTGTGAATTGGAAATCCCTCTTCGCAGCAAGAAACCTTTCTTATATAAATGTATACATTCAGTTTCTGATTCTGAAAATAAATAAATAAGAAAGACGGAAAAAAAATTAGGTTTTGTTACATTAGAGAAATGGTTTTCGTCAAAGAGCGCAGAATCAATTTTTAACAAAAATGTTCTGTCCTGAGACAGAGAGAGAAAAAGAACCATTACACGTTCGATTTGATTTTCTGTTTCTGCAGTAGGTAATATGTATTCTAAGTCTCCTGTTCTGTTAAAGAACAAAAGCTAACTATTAAACAAAGTCACAAAGTATGTACACTGTTTTTTTTCCAAAAAAGCATGAAGGGTAACTAACACTAACTACTTCATCTTATTCTTGAACCACAACTGCTATTTAACAAACAAACAACCCCCCTAAAAACCAATAAATAAGTTTTACTTAAATTTATAAACTTTTATCCTTCCCTCCAAGGAAACACACTGCTTAAGCAGAATTATGTATGCATACAGAAGAACAAAGTGGTAAATGTAACAAATATTAACAATGTAACAAACGCAATAGTATCAGTATACAGTATACCCACTGACAAATTAATTCTTTAGTTTTAATCATTAGGTTAGGGAGCTAGTAGTGAAATGGACGGCATGTTTTAGACAGCACATTTGAGAATCACCACATGAGCTAACAGGCGTCACTCAAGAAATAGTTCCACAAATACTTTAAATGCTTGCTAGTGTACAGTGTTCCCTAAAAATATGTCTTGGATCTGTTTCTGAAGGTGTCTGATTCCCAACTCACAATCTATTTTTATGCTGTGGATACCGTGTCATATGTTTTTGCAATGGAACTGAAGAATGGTGCTCAGAAGATAATTTTAATCAATAAAATGCAAAAAAAGTGCCATTCTAGTAACAGAGAAGTGTTCCACGTTACATAAAAAAGAAAACATACTAAAGCAACAAAGTGAGAGAAATAACAGAGACATATAGAATACAGAAAGTGAGACACATGGGGTAAAAACTGTAATATTACAACAACAATCTTAAAGAATGGTACCAAAAAATGAAGCACTGGGCAGATTATTTGCTGTGTCAGAAAAGAAGTAGTGCTCAGAAACAAAAAAAAAGAATAAAACTATGAAATATGGGCTTAAATAATTTTGTAGTCTGGCTCTGACCCAGAACTGCTTTTAAGTATTCCAGGTACTTGATCTTAACTTCTGGAACTCAGGGGAGGAAAGTCTCTACAATGAATTCAACTAACAAACTGAAAATGTAAAACAGAAAATGTCATCCCATCTATCCAGAAGTACGATACTACACATTCATTAATATTTTGAAATAATGTCTTCCATGCTAAGTAAGATTCACCAAAGAATCACTGGAATGCCTCTTCCCTTCTTGATCTCCCATTTCTTATTGGAACCAAGAGAATAAAAATACCTTTCTCAGCATTTTGCTATTATTCTGCTAGAGGAAGGCTTTTATTAAAAAATTATTTGGTGCAGTTCTGTAAGAATCAATGAATAATAACACAAAAGATAAATTTGCAGCCAGAAACCTTCCACCAGGAATATACTGACCTCAAGATGACTGCAGAACAGCATATAGAAAGTATATTTCACAGACACTTAAGCAAGACAACGCTTCTTGTGGACAAGCACCAGCAATTAACACATAGCCACCACTTGAGTTAACATGCACAGAATCATTTTCAGGCACATGTAAAGGCCATCTGCTGCCCAGCAATGTTCTAGGTACTCCTCAGAAGTCCACCAATTCCAGAGGACTAACAAAGAGATACTTAAGACATTCTCTCTCATACGAACAAAGCATATTTTTCAGAAAACTAGAAGAGTCTCACTTTCTTGCCTTCATGAAATACCGGTAACTGTATATCATCACCTGCACATGAGACTACAGGCCAACTTTCTCCCCATTTCTGCCATGAGTAAAGATAACATGAGATACTAAACCCTATTTATATCCATCTGAAGAGGAATTTAACAAAGATGATACATGGAGAACCAAGGCCAGAGAAAAACTGGGAATCAGTATTTGAAGATTTGTGTCTTAGTACAGAAAAATAAGACTAGAATAGCAGGCAGGTTTTAGAGTTCTCTTGCATATTTCAGTGAAAAGACTTACTGACTGCCCAGGAACTTAGATTCCTTTTACAGACCTTGCACAGAGCTTTTTACGTTATTAAAAGAGAGGCATTACACAACAGAAAAGGACTGAAATGAAATACCCACTGACATTTTTAGGTCAACACACTTTCATAGCGTCTGTATGATATTCTGATACAACAAAAATAGTCAATCACTGCAATTTTTTGAGATACCAGGAAGGCATGCTTTTCCGGAACGGCCAACTATAATGTGTTCAGCTACAATATATATCACAAAATATAAGAGTATTTGGTTCTCAGCATCTTTTTCAACAGTAGATGCTATTGTATCATTGGAAATGACAAATCCCACTCTCTGCATAAACACGTCATACGTGATTTTAAAAGTCTGCAGGTCTACAGTGCCTTCCTCCCTTCACTATCAGTATGCCTCTGAAATCAAAAAGTAACTCACATTTCAGACATAATATGCAAAAAGAGGAAAATAGATCCCTGTAGTCATCATGAAGATTTGCCATCATAAAGCTGATTACAGTGACAATTAGACTGAATGTGGAACATTACAAGGCATAATATCACAAGCTTTTTAAGTCAGTTGGCAACATAATACCAAATGCCACTCAGAAATCATATTTCAAGTGTTAGTATTCCTGAAATGCATATGAAATGTTCTCATAGACTGAAAGTTTCTCTTAAAGATATAGTTTACAGCACAGTGCATTGGGGCACAGACTCAGAGCTGTCAGTCAGGTCTCCTTATGTTTTTCACACAGTGACTCTCAAAAATCTACTGCAGATGAAAGTTCATATAAACTGCCTTCTTTCCAAATCTGTGATTCCCTGTTGGGAACATATTCAGAAGACTTGGCTTACAGTACAGGATGTATATACTGGGCTTAATTGTGCCTAACAATCGTCTTGGCCAGCGGAAGGCATTTTCAGATGGGAAATGTGTATGAACATCTGTTACGTTTCCCTATGCCTGATTTTAACTGTTCCTTCATGGAGCAAGGCATAAAAATCAAAACATTCATTTCTGCAGTAAAAAGACCATGTACTCACTTCAGTCAATCCAGCACAGTATGTCAGTTCAAAATGGTACTCTGAGAATCCTGCAATGGATTTATTTCATTTCCTATAACAGCAGTGTTCAAAAGGCTTGAGTGTTTTAACAACTTATGTCTACAAAATAAGTCACCACAGGAGCCAGCAAAGACAGTTTCCCAGTACACATCGACCAACACTATCATGAAAGCGATCCATCTATTTCTTTTCTTACAGAATGATTGGTTTTGAAAAATTTATTTGAATCATCGACAATTTTAGGTAACGTTTAGAAGTATTTAGAAGTAAATCCTTACACACAATACTTTCGTTCATTTTATATTTAAGATTCTGAATGAATAAACAAACACGGAACTACACAGAGCCATTTCTGCAACTGCTGACTTTTTTTAAAATGCATGGCAAATGTAAGAACTGATTTGATAGGGGAAAATCAAGTAGGAACAGCAATTTGCCAAAGACTGGCTGGTCTTTTAAGGAGAACTGGGCCTAACCCTAGCTGCTGTGTTCCAGTTAGCCTTAAATCCTCTTCTCTCACTGGATCCAACTAGTGATAACTGCTAGATCCTCCTCATTGTATCTAGGTAGTAAGAAGTGAGATGGATACTCATGTCTTAAATGGAAAGAGAAGACAAAGAAAACATGGAAGCCAGATTTTTAATTTTATTAAGTTGGTCACAGACAGGTTAAGATATTTTCAAGATTTCAAGTTTGCTTTATTCTGGTTTTAGAAATAAGGCAAAAAATACAAAAAAATATGGGTACAGCTTTATGTCTGAACACAAGATTTTAAAAAAAAGTAATTTATTCCTGTGTTCCAGATGGGGTGTGTGTGTGTGCTCCAGTTACACTTAATTTCCTTTAGTAAAAGGAAAGCTTGTGCTGTCTTTTCCATGGTCATCTCAAAACAGACTCTTGCATGACTTCTCACAACAGAACACGCTAGATTGCTCAATCTCCTTGTTCTATCTCAGGACAAGGTAGAAAAGATTGCTGCACTTCTGAAAGTAACATTCATTGGAGTGGAGATCAAATAGTGAAACCATGCTCTGTAGCTTGTACCTGAATAGACAGCTTTCCAATATAGGACAGTTTCCAGGTACCCCAAACTTAAAAACCACTTAGTACTAATTAGTTATTACAAATGCATAACAAAATAGAAATTATTTAAGATACTGAGGAGCAGACCTTTTCATGTATGGTTCAGGCTCTATAGAATAAAACTTTGTTGACACTCTGTTAAACTATCCTCATGGCTTTCTTAGGAATTTGTATTTTCTGTTTTGTATATAAACAATCAGCACCCTCTTCCATCCTGTTTTTTGATGGCTCTAAGTAGTATGTATGTTTTGGTTTTGGTTTGTTTTTTTTTTTTTTAGTAACTGAAGTTAAATATCTTCATTCTAACAGGGCATTGAAATATAGTTGTAGAGGTTTACTTTCTTTCTGTACTTCAAATGTTAGCAAGATCAAATTTCTTTTAAAAAATTTTTTCCAAGTAATGTTTTTCAGAACAACTCCAAGTCAAAGAGAAAGAGAACCTAGCAAATGTGAGCTTATTTCATTAAAAATAGGCTTTTCTGTATTTCTCAAAATATTAAAAATTTATCTCTAATCTCTTTTTGCACAGACAAGATCTAATACATCAGAGAAACAAAAGAAGAAAAATACTGAAAAGCTGGTCAAGCACTAAACCCACTTTCCTAAAAATAAAACAAAACCCTGTACACATAAAATACACATCCAACACTTGGAGAATAAGGAACCATAGGCGGGTATACACCTTCAAACTTTCTCTCAGATAACTGAAGCAGGTCCCAACTTAAGCACTCAGTTTAGCATCCAACTGAGCCTAATCACCTGAGCCATACTTAGAGAGAAAAGTTATGTCTAGAGAGTAAAGAAGGACTTCTCAGGTTTACTAATTCACTAAAAGTCAGCATCTCACTGGGGCTAGTAGGGAAAAAAAAGAAAGATTGATTCATTTTGTATTATTATCTACAAGATCATTCACAGATGCAGGAAGACCTGCTTTCCCTCACCTCTAGTCACCTTGTATTTCTCAACTAAGCGTCATCTTTCTTGCTTTTGACCAACTACATGGTTATATCTTTTAAAAAGCCTGACAGTGTTTGGTTTTGGTTTTTTTTAACCTGTTCTTATCACTCTTTGGAATTCTCACCTATGTTCAGGTTCTGATTTAATATAATTCTAAGATTTTTCCCTAGGATGGAAGACAAGTAAAATGTTTGGAAATTCCCTTTTTTCTCTTTCTTGCTCTCAAGTATCAACATGATTTGTTCTTAAAGTGTTTGAAACATGCTTGTATATAGTACCACTGTGAGTAAAAATGAAGACAGCTGATGCATACCTGCATAGTTGCTGGTAACTTTCAGAGAAATCTATGTATTTGCATTTTGGCAGCCACTCTCTTATCTGGGTTAGATGTTTTGCGGTTTACATGTCTAAGATGGCTAGAGATGCATTTTACTGTATTTGCTAGATATTAAAATGTTACAAAGTAAGGTGTCATAGACTTTTATCATAGTAAAACATTATATAAACAACCTACCATTTTCTCCTCCATTACTTTTAAATTTTACTAATTAGCATACAGGGGAGCATTACATGCTTTTGAAATAGCATGGCAAAGTAAGGACAGAGACATAACAAAAGTGTACTTCTAGCTCTACAAGATGAAAAAGCACTGGGGTAACAATCATTTCACCAGATTTTTAATCTCTCAGAATTTAAAAAAAAAAAAAAAAAAAATCAGCAGAGTTCCGACCAGTTCACTGCTTTATGAGTATTTTTAGCTTTATCCTAATAAGAAATAAGTTGCTTTTACTTAAGGATACTTTCTAATAAAGTCTGAATAACATTTCCTTGAAATGCACAATTTTTTTATTTAATTCAAAGGCCTCAAACAAAATCTTAAAAGGCAGAATACGAACATTTCTGACTCTTCAATATATAGGCAAGAG
>NW_008794125.1:4552763-4557432 GCF_000699145.1 Aptenodytes forsteri | reverse complement strand
CAAATGCAATCCCCAATTACTTCAGCTGAAAGTATTTATAGTTTAAATTATTATGTCCTTACCATATTTTTTCCTACAACCTGGTCTATTGAAATAGACATTTCATATATTTTTACAACACCCTCTTTGAAACCAGGTCTGAGAAAACAGTTACCTGCGTACTTCAGTTAAAAAATTGCAAGCAGACCAAATAAAACAAAAGATGTATTTTAACTGGGTTTCTAACTTTAGCTCATGTAACACAAGATAACTTATCAGAGGGTGAATAGGTAAAATATTCAAGCTAACTCCATAAAAATAATTGTTCTATATTTAGATATACAAGCATATTTTTATATCAGTCATGTATCATTCTACTGAAAGCAACAGAACTTCAAAGTTGTGTCTCCTAGCATAATCTGGCTATCAGAATTTTTATTACTGATGATTATGCATGAGTCAGGGGAAAAAAAAAAGCCAGCTGAAATTCCAGATCCTTGGAAATAGCCGTATCAGCTTGCTGGCTTCTAGTTTTGGAAGCCAAATTAAACAATCTGCTTTTACAGAGAGTCCAAATCTTAAAGTTTTGTCTTATTTAAAGGATGAACAAATAAATAGAACCTGTCCTAATGAAAGTTATTCTATCTATAGAAACGATTCTGTTCATACAAACTCAAATGTCCTTTTATTTATTCCACTTAAAAAACACTGCAGAAGCTGCAGCCATGAAGGCCCAGATTTACCCAGTTTCTTGCCATACTAAAACGCTCCATTGAAATGTATTATCCAACACACAAGCTAGTGACCATAATTATATATCATAATGTCTAAAATTCACTAATACTGATACTACATGCAAAAGCGGGACAGGAAAAAATTCTGTGTCTGTTGGATGTCAGATGAAATCTTTCGCTTTTTTGCTGAGCTCAGAAAGAAGCCCTGACTATAACACAACATTGACTGAGCTGACAGAGTAAGAGGTAATGTAGTATTGGCCTGACTCATTCAAATTATGTTACCCATTGATTTCTGAAATAAAGGCCAGTGAGACAAAATTATGCAGATGGGAGGAGAAAATAACCACTTGTTTCTTAGTCAAACTAAAACTATTTTGAAACGCTATCCTTCTCACTAAAAAAGTTTTTTTGGTCAATGGGAAAAAGACATTCAGTGTCATTGCCCTTCCCTCTCCCCCCTGCAGATTCACTCACCATGTCTTTTATGATATCTGCACTTAATAGCAAGGAAAAAAGGCAGGTTAAAAGAAAATAAACTCATGCAATAGCAAAACACTTTAAAGCTGTCTGTAGCCTGTTGAGAAATGACAGGTTTCACAGAGCATGCATGTTGGCTACATTGCTTGATCCATGTATCAAAAGGAAAAAAAAACCCCAAACAACTGAAGTTGTATTTTCAGGGGTTTAAACATTGACAATGGAATTTTTTTGTAAGCAAAGTAATACAGAAAATAAACTCATGCAATAGCAAAACACTTTAAAGCTGTCTGTAGCCTGTTGAGAAATGACAGGTTTCACAGAGCATGCATGTTGGCTACATTGCTTGATCCATGTATCAAAAGGAAAAAAAAACCCCAAACAACTGAAGTTGTATTTTCAGGGGTTTAAACATTGACAATGGAATTTTTTTGTATTCAAAGTAATACAGACCACATCCATCATTATCACCACCACCTTATATTCTCCTATTAAAAGCACTTTTGAAGCAGAAGGGAGAAAAACTTTGCAACTCTTCGACTGAAAGAAGAAATTTTACATATACTCTCTCAAAAACAGAACAAAATATGCACTCAGATGAAAAGTGATTGCAGTAGTAAAACACTCACAAAGTGCTGGGAGTACAGTACTAGTAATAGGAGACCCTTATCACTTGCAAAGACAGAACAACACAATCAAGCCAGAATAAATCTGCATCTAAGGTAAATCATCTACTTACTGCACTTCATATAGGCAATTCAGCCAATGTAAACAGAAATTATGCGCTGCGTTCCACTAGATGGTAATCTAAAAACAACCGAAACAACTATACACCACTTCAGGCAACATGGAAAGAACTAAAACCTCTCATCGTTTCTATTTCAAATGCATTATTCAGATAAAAACTACTGAATTACAAAAGCCTTTTCAATGTAAGGTAACACAACATATCCACAACATTTTCCACAACTGGACTGCCAGAAAGTGAGTGTGATTTCGCAGGTAGCCTAACACACTAGCATCTACAAGTATTCACGTATTCACTGCTAGCACTTCCCAATACAGCACTAAAACAAGGATTTTACAGACGGGTAAAGATGGAACTGTGAAGAAGTCTGCACCACTACTTTTCACAGCATGTTCTAGGCAATTCTCTCACTTAGCCCTAAAATAAAATGGAACTGTCTCCACATTACCACTTTTCCAGTTGTCAGGCAAACACGCTAGTTAACCAGTTATGGAAGATCAGATGCACAGATATAATCAAAATATCTTACGAATAATTTAAGCTTAAGAATTATGTACTTAAAAGTATGGTAATTCCCAGTTTATTAAAATAGTTAATCAGCAGACATCTATTTCCTACTTTTCTTCTACCCCCCCCTTTACCACCACACAAATAAATAAGCAAATAGAAGCAGAAGAAAAGGTTTTAGCTTAGCTGGCTGAAGTCTTTAACAATGAACATAAGCTTAAACCCTCAGAACTCCTAGAGCTTTTCTGGTCACTATGCTAAAATAAAAGCATACTTTAAAAAATACTGACCATATTCAGAAAAAACCCATCTTTTTAATCTTAAATTAAGTAGCGCATTTTGTATTAAATAGAACTGTCTCCCTATTTAGAATTTTCCAGTAGTTTACTGAAAAGTCTAGGTAATTTCAACTTTAGTGATTTTTATAATAATGCATATGAACTCCTCTTTCTCTGCTAAATGGAAATTGAGCCACCTAAACCACCCATGTAATAAATACTTTAGCATCCATCATTAAAATGTCATATATTGCACTTGTGTTTTTAGAAGTATTTTATCATAATCCTAACATTCCAAGTATCCAGAGCAATTGCAAAGCTTTTGTATAACTAAAACACTCAAAGCCATGAAAGATGAAGCTAATATGGAGACAGTTAACTTACTATTCTACAAAACACACTACTCCTCTATGAATTGCGAAATAGTTTTTTTGATGCTGCACTTTGTAATTTTAATGACAAACAGAACTTCCTTTCACGTGTTTATTCTGTGAATATGTCAGACGGTACAGTAGCACACAGCCACACTTCCTGGCAGTAGGGCAATGGTCCCACACCCTGGTCAATGCAGATGGATCTTTTTCATATGACACTCTACCGAATTCACTGCTTATCCGGACATAAGGGTTCCCTCAAGGGAATCAAATGACAAAACTGGGATATGAACCAAGGGCAGGATAAGAAGTCTTTTACTGGATTGCCACTTAATCCTCTACGGCATTTTTCTGGTCTCACCTGCCAGGAGAAATAGCGTGATAGTTTTGACACAAAGTAGGCCTTGCTGTCCACAGCATACACAGTTTCTGGATTGCAGTACCTGCTTTGGTCCTCATGGTAGTGTAATTGTGACAGCCTGTGAAGCCACCAGTACATCTTTTGTGCCAAGTCAGAAAACATCTCTCCACCCACATGAGGCATAATGCTATTTATGCATCATTTGTACTTTCATGTGATTTTTTTCCTCCTACAGTTTCACCCAGGAGGAAGAAGGGAGAGGAAAAGATATTTTATTTTTCTCATTAAAAAAAATGTGTTAAGAAATCATAGGCAACAAGACCAACATCATTCTAATAAGTTTTTAAAGGTATATTTATTTATTGGAAAATAAAACTAAGTTTGCAAGTATATTTAACATAATTTGATACATTTTGACATATCTGTAACACTGAACAACTACCTTCTCTCTCTCCAAGAACATATGCATTCCATTTTTTGTCATCTCACTCAAACATATGATCTCAGTAAGAGGAATACAAATAATCTTAATAGACTAATACATGCAATTGGGAAAATACACATGGCTGTTTAGATAAAGTGTTTCCAGAGAGGTATCCACAGTATCTGCCCTTTGTTGTTTGTCCTAAGTTTCACACATTCCAGTATTCTGTAACAAGAGGGTGTGACAAAGGCAAGCAGAGGATGTAGGATAGAGTTTACTGATGAATTTAGGAGGAGAGGCTGGAAAAGGCTGCACATACACAGCATAAAGTAGAATAATATACAGCACTTGAAGGTGCAGAACCCCTGAAGGCTAACAGTCCTCCACAGAGATCTGAGCTCTCTCTTGCTCAACGATGCAAAACAAAACATAAAAAAACCCCCAAAATAGTCCCCCAAATCTCTATGCAATACTCTACACTGTTTTCATATGCAATCCTGGTGTAAATCCAATTGGAAATCATGGGGAATCCCTAATCAGAAATGCATCTACTTTCTGTAGAAATCCACACAAAAAAATTGCAATCTTATAAGCCTCTAAAATGACAAAACAGCCTCGTATTTGAAAATACTTCAGGGTTGTAGCTCTCAACCTGCAACCCAATAAAAATATTTGCATAATCAGTTTATCAGTGCATATTTTGGAAGAAAATTTCCATTAAAGTTCTGAACATTATGTAATTACTGCTTAGAAGAGGATGATATCAATATGCCTGTCAAGTGTC
>NW_008794125.1:4521692-4552365 GCF_000699145.1 Aptenodytes forsteri | reverse complement strand
GTCCTTTGCATTATTTATTTTGGATACTTCACTTAGGTTTACTCTAAGAGACAAACAATAAGCATTCTGTTATCATAAGCTGACTGCAGATACTGCAAATGCAGATAAAAACCTGGGGTGAGAAAGTGGTTAAACCATTTAATGTTCTAGTTCACCCACTAAGACAGTAACTCAAATATTTGTTTTGTTTCCAAAATGCAATTTTCAGATGAGACATTACAGAGAGGGAAAGAAGAGGAGAGACTAGAGAAGCATCCATATGAAGAACATTTTTCAACTGTACCTGTAAACATACCTATTTTTTTGTAGAACAATTCTTATTGCTTGACTATTTTAGACCTATGCTAATGAAGTAGCATAAGCCTGGATATATCTTTCTAAGGAAAGAAAGAAAAGAAAAGAGATTTGAAATAAGGCATCCCGAATTTTCAAAGGGTGCTTTCTTCTAATCTATCTGCTTGGATAATGCGTCCAGAGTGGCATTTTGTAATGACAGCAACTTTCCAACAAATCAATAGTTATTTAATTCCCAACAAGCTCTCGAGTCCATTAAACCTGATTACATTCACCCATTTCAGTTGGGTGCAGTTATTTTTCCTACACCAGCACTTAATCTATAACAGGAACTTATGAGAACTTTCAAAAGCAATTTCAACAACAATCAGCATAGAGTGAAAGGCATGATTTGCTTGTAATTAGTTATTGGACAGGATGGCACAGGGTCTGACTGAGCTCTAACGTTCGACCTTCACCCCCAAATTCTAATGGATATGAAGGCCTGCTTGATGTGTTCAAGTGTGCTACTGCGTTTCACTGCATAAAAAAAATAGCATCAGCTTGCATGTCCCAGACGACACAGTTTTTCAATACCTGATAATGGCCACTGTGCAATGCTATATTTCTATTTTAGACATATGTGTCTGATATTAAGCCTAAAGTGAAGAACACAACAACTCACAGTCTTCGATTACTGAATAGACCTATATGGAAAAAAACCCGTTTCATGCTGTGATTGCCCCTCTATGCCAGCTAACTGTTGTAGTAAAGGAGCATAATGAAAATTTGCCTGTCCTCCACAGTTAATTTGACTGATCACTAGCATGACACAGAAATGCCGTAATACACGTGTGTCTCTCGACCCTGTTAATGCATAATATCTAACTACTGCCATTTATAGGGTACACTGTTTTTTCATTTTGTCAATGCTTGGAAATGTTACTTGAATTCTTTCTTAATGTCTTCAAATACTGTAAACAATAGAATACTTTTTGCTTAATTAGCGTCTGTGTGATCTATTCATAATCCTAAGTCTAACAGCAGAAACTTCAGTAGTACCACTTTTTGATAAAAATAAAATCAAAAACAGACAACACAACAACTAAATCTAGTAATTGCCAGTTAACTTCTAAAATACAGAACTCTCGCCCTGAAGCAAGAGCTTACGCTTTCAGGGCTCAAAAGAATTCATATGATGTGCATAAATATTCTGTGAAGGTGATATATTTCTATACACACAAAAACACAAGCCCTTTTTCATTCAGTGTGATGCATAACATGAATTAATGCATATTTAACACTATCCATATTTGCTGCGCTAAAACACTTAACCTAAACACATCATGGTAAGTTACTTTGTCTTATGACCTGCCGTGGGAATGCTGACTCCCTCAGAAACCTAGAATGGATAGCAAATCCTCTGCCCTGTGGTCAACCTCGTGAAGCAAAGGCATGAATGTTAAACAGCAGACAAATCAATACAAGCAAATATAGCTCAACTACATCATTTATTCAGCCATGAGAGATGTCAATACACAGATTAGGGTGATCCATCTTTTTGATTTCCGACTGTCTTCTTACTTGACTACATGAGAGCTTTTGCCTGTATTAAAAGTGTTTGCTTTCTCAACCATAAAAATTCCAATTATTACTCTAAGTGCACTAGAGTTAAGTTGCTTGTTGGAAGCGGCCTTGCATTACCTGAACAAGTCCAGCGAAGTATGGTGCTGCCGGCAGAATCATTGGCACTCCATATGGATGTAGCAAAACTCCTTGAGACGACAACATGGTTTAAGTGATAGTATTACTCCCACTAAAGCTAAACACATCAATTGAAAGTTAGGGGAAAATCTATATACCAACTTCTTCCAAACTCAGAGCTAGAACCAAATAACTTCTGTCAGGGGCAAAGCCCACATCAGCTGTAAAAAAAAGAAAAAAATTGACGTCAGCAACTCTTAATGTTAAAGTTTTCTTCAGAGACAACAGATAGAGACAACAGCTGCAAACCTAACTCTATCAAAAAAGGAAGGTGCTATTTTGGGACCAGCTTAAGTAACATGACTAACCAACTACTCTTTATCAGTTCAGATTTTTAAGTACTATACACATACAGATCAAACTCTGTACAGATCTACCCATTAGAATTAATTTTCCTATCAGTTCTGGCATATACATGACAACAGTTACTATTAGAAGCCATTTAAAAATAATCAGGTTTATCATGATTGCATAAATAAATGTTTCCCTGTATTTATAAGCTGTTAAACAATATTCATGTGAGAGTTTAAACTTAAGTCTGTTACATTGGATACATATTCTGCTTTGATTCTTTTTTTTTTTTTACTTATTTTGAATATTTGAGCTAACTAATGCAAGCTAACTACTTCTATTAGCGTAAACTATATTTTAGTGGCTTTTCTAACCTTTCACAACATCTATGTTGTTACATTTATCATAGCTTTTTTAAAAAGAATGAATTTGACCTTTAGAGTATTTCATATCTGTTCTCCAATTAAACTTACACTCTTAGTGTAAGAGATAAAAGAGCAAAATTTAGGCTGTTTCCCCCCCCCAAAAAAAAAAGATTTGCTTTTTAATGTACTACTTGCAAGACATTCTCTTCCACAGATAACCATTTTTACTTTAGACAAAACATACTTAGTCATTAACACCTGTTTCATGTGCAATGTATCCTCTATTGCAGATATGACTAATGACAAGAATTACAATTGAGCAAGATTTTTTTAATTCAATAAAGAATTAGTTAGGTGCTTAAAACTTCATGTTACAAGTCAAAAAAGAAATAATCCTCTCCTACAGTCCTTGAATAACCAGGGTGCTTCACATCACTAATTTCAGCTACTTGATTATGTTGCATAATTACTTTTCCAGATAACTAATTGCAGACAAGATTTGATGTGATACTCAATTATTTAATGTCACATTCTGACCATCGTGAAAGGTTTTCAGTAATTGATTCTCATGTATCAAGGCAGCCGTGTTGCATGATTTAGAAATCTACCTTAGCAGCTGCACGTTGGCCCTCGTTACTATCAGCCTTATACCTTTTCTAACTTTACGTGTTGAATTGTGACCCTCTATGATGGCTCTTTTGAGAGACCGCCAATGAGGACAGCAATTGTCACATGATGAAGTGATGTTTACCTAGTTCCATCTCCTGTTATAGAATCGCTTCACTTTTCCGTTGGGGATAATGCTGTTCACACTGGTTATCTGACTATGCTTAGCTATTAATCATATTTCTGGCTCTTTTCTTATTAAGGAACAGAACCCTGCAGTTTAATTATTAAGCACACAGTAGGCTGACACATCGTGGGTTTTGCCAAAAGATTTTCATAAATTCCAATACAAAACCAGTTATTAACTTTCATACAGAAATATATAAACAAAAGGTATATACGAGAAAGCGAGTTGCCATTACAACTCATTTAAAAGTATTTCATTTCTAAAAAAAAAAAAAAAAAAAATGTTCATTTTAACTATTACCTATTTGTTTGGTCTAACACAGTGAGCTGCATTTAAAGAGAAAGAAGATTTCTTTCACCTAGGAATGGAGATTATAAAATGGATTCTGCAAGTTTTAGTTAAATGACTCCAGTGGGACAACTGACATAAATAAGGATTGGTAAATTGCTCTGTAAAATACCTAGTCATTTTTTTGTTTCAGCATGTTTGTATTTGATAAGATGTTAGAAAAACCTAAAGAGAAAGATGATTTGTACAGGGAAGCACAGGCTCGAGGGAAGCTTTTCCATGATCTGTTTTGGGACAGTTTTTGCTTAACATTTTCATTAATTATTTTGGCAAAGGCTGATGAAATTTCCTGATGACATAAAGTTGGAATGTACTGTCAAGACTGAGAAGGATAAGAATATTATATAGAAAGAATTGCTCAACTTTATGGACTGCATTAATAGAAACAGGATGAAATTCAGTAATACAAAACATAAGGTCATGCTTCTGCTAATAACAGAAACTTCAGTTCTAAACTCAGGAGAAAGAAAAGCAGGACCTCATTGCCTCTGTTTAAGGACTTTGAGCTGCTGGTGTGATGCAAATATGAAAAGGCAAATTATCAGTATTTCCTAATTAATTTTATTTCTCAATTAATTTCTTAATTTCTTAGAGGTACTTCCAATAGCATACAGTTCTCTTCGTCCACATTAAAAACAAGGTCAAATTCAACTACAACAGCTGTAGACAAAGTCCTTTTTGTGTTCTTCAGGGAAATGGAGCAACTATGTTGTCACAGGAATGTAAGAAAGTTTGATTTGTTTATCCTAACAAAACAGTCTGTGAACAGGGAAGAAAACAGTAGGAGGAAGAGACTGTTTAAGCTATGGACAATCCTGACAGACTAAAAATCAAGGAAAAATTAGTTATGAATAAATTTAGGCTGAAAATATTTTTTCAAGTTATTTTTTAGAAGTATTTTGGTGTTGGCTAAGTGAGGGTCTAGAACAGCCTTCCAAATCCACAGTAACAAAAAAGGATAGCATATAAAAGAAAATTGTATGATGCCGATAGTAGCAGTAGCCTGAACTCAGCAACTTACAGGAGGACCCTTCCAGTCCTTTGCAAGCAGTATAAACATTCAAGAATAATGAAAATATCAAATGTCTAAAAAGCATTTATAGTTACTACATTGCAGATTGTAATATATAAAAATAATCTTTGAAAATAAACTGTAGTTACCTGTTTTAATGAAAGGATGCTTTGCTTGCCTCACTATAACAACATGCTTCTAAATGTATAGCCGTATGGCACTCCAAATCCAAGCTCTGACTTTCTGGTTGGGCTCTTTGATGATGTCCCATGTGTGCACCAGCTACCTAAGTTCGCACAAACCTCTGTGAATCAAAACCACAGAAGTACAATACAGCTTTACTCGCATCTCCGCCCCATGCCAAATTCTGAACTTATGCCAATGCAACTACATCAGCTTCACCAGTTTATACCAAGATATTCGTTCTCCCTCCCAGCCACACAAAACGGAAATTTGTCTTAAGTTTTACAGTTCACTGTTAGTTAGCATTAATGGTCACTCCTGTTCTGCAAGAATATATCAAATACATGAAATTTGACCATAAAGAGTGCTGAGGACTCAGAAGATGAGCCAGAAGAGTATTAAATATGCTAATAATTGTTTCACTTTAGCAGGATCTCTAGCATGGTTAAGGTTAAGCATGAGCCTAAATGTTTTTGCTAGTACAAAGCCAGAATGGTCAGCACCATGCACATCAATCACCTGTCTGAAGCCACTGATGGTGACAGTACTTACTTCCTGACTAGTCCGGGATTCTTACTCCCTGCAAAAAAGTAAGTATGTGTGTGGGTGGAAAAGGGGAGATCATCTATTTTAAACAACTATATAGCTTTAACTTCCATTACATTCTAGAAAATTATAATGCTGTTAGAAAAAAAAATGACATGCTAAGCCATTTTCAGTATGCTAATGGAGGGCATGTTTCTTTCCGCTATCTGTTTCCAAACCCTTTTTTTCATTAAAAATTTTCAAGGATTTTCTGAAATGGAAAACTTATTTTAAAAAACGAGAGACAGGAGAAAAGAACAAGAAAATAGATGAACACTAGTTTTATATATAAAATGTACATACCCAAATAAAATATGCAATCTTATTTGTTTCATGTCTGCAGAATTTTGCTAAATGGTAGGTATTATTTATGAAAATGAACCTGCAGTTTTAAAAATTAGCAGCCATATAAGAATTAGTCGCATTGGACTGAAAACTCCCGGGTGATATTACCTGAATCACAGCTAAGAAGCTTGTACAATACACAACTTTTTTAAACTTGTTAATTAAAGACTATTTTTGCAGCAATAATACAATGCATTATTTGAATTGATTAAATGTGAGAGACTATAATTATTCTACACAGAAATTAACTGAACAATCAAACTTCCAAAATCTGACAGAGTAGCCCTGTTATGAACTTGCCTCCTAGAAAGAAGCTGGTTTTAAAGGTGAACAGCATAGGTTAAGCAAGCTAAGGTAGCAGTAGAAGGTCACAAAATACATAAGTATTTCAGGCCCAGCAGTCTAATGCCATAAACTTATATTTTAGCACAGAACTGAAGCTACTGACAGGAGTGCTCTAATAGTGATTTCACTGCAGACTTGCTAAAAAGCCATCTGAAATGGGAAGGAAGTGGAGACCTTTGTACAGTACGGATGCACACAGAAAGAAATAAAGCTAAAAGTATGCCTGAAAACTGGCATACACATTCAGGCAGAACAATAAAAATGAAAATGGTGCAAGAAGAGCCAAGGTTTTGACCCCACCTGCATATAATACCTAAATGGTGCATTAGACAATAACCAAAATATTCCCCCAGGCAAAAGCAGATACCTAGTTTTGCTGTGGTTCAAGGTAAAAAAAATACTTTAGCAACTTCCCTAGAGCCACATTGCCTGGAAAAGGCAGATCCCTGCAATGCAGTCATCAGTCAATCAATGATGTATGCTTTAATCAGATCCTGATAGAAGTAATCTGTTTAGACCATCTTTCTGCCAAATAATTAATTCTTCTTAATGCCTATATCTAGTTCAAAATACCACAAACAATGGTTCTTCCAAATGCTATACAACACCAACGAACTTCAAATAATTTTACTTCCTTCCAACATTGGCCTAACTTTCCAATCTCATAGATCATAAATAATTCAGGTGCCACTGTGGCACCCTCTTCATAGCTTATGCTATGTCATATTTGATTCCTTTAAGCTCTTCAAGCCTCCCGTTTTCTGGCTACCATTCCTATTCTCCAAATGCTCTCCATTTTCTCTTCAATTTCTCAGTGGTTTTCTGGTAAAGGAAAACCTAGAACTGAGAGGATAAAGTAGTTGCCAAGTCTCCTGGTAGTTTCCATCATCCACAGCAACTTTAGATAATTGTCCCTAAAAAGTATGACCAAATCAGTACCATGCATACTCCAAAAGAGAAGGTGAGCTGCCATTGATTAGCATTACCTGAGGTAAGCAGACCCAGGCATTAAATGAAATACTGGTAGATAGAAAAAGCTGTCCTGCATGGCTTCCCCCACCTTCCCAACCATGACTGCTGCCACTTTTATAACTACTACGCTTGTCTTCCAAAGACTATTTCCACCTTTCTGCAAAAACCATTTGGGACCAAAGGTTCTTCAAGGGCACCAGAAGCACTATCCAGACTTGATCCCTGTCCTCAGCTGCTGAGTCTATTCCACTCTTCTAAGCAAAGCCTGAAGTACATGTAGGAGCGGTTCATGCCAAGTATCAATTCCCCAGCCAACTCCTATTATACTTAACAGCAGAACCAAAATACAACATGGATATTTTAGTGACTTTTAAAGTAGAAAATATCACATATACAAATCAAAGATATCTACTGATCTCATACTGATACAAGTATGGTAGATGCTGTCAGAGTTTGTAGAATTTATTAAGCATCTCAGTTTACACTAGTGTATAGGGCAAGGATACAGAAACTGCTTACAACTGGGAGAGCCCATTTTTTTCAAGTATGTGGAACGCTGGTGGGGTACAGCACATTTGGTATTAACACATTTTTCTTCTGCACTTAAAATTTCTGTTTTAAAATTACATTAGCTCTTAGGAGCAAATTAAAAACAAGCTGCAACTCAAGATGAACCTAGCTGATTCTTTCAATCAGAAACCAACAATGCTTCAGTTCCACTGAAGTTCAACTTTCTAGCCTTTTTCTTTTAAGTATACAATGGTGGCAAATTTAGAGATTTCAAAGACAAATAAAGATAATTATAGTCCTGCTAACTATGAGAGCTTCAGACAGAATCATCTCACGCAAAAACTTAGGATGCATATTTGGGAAACAACTTGTTGCCCTAGAAAAATCGAGGCTTTCACATTATAGGCCAATTGGTCTTACATTATTTGAAGTGCAATATCTCAGCAAATGTTGGTCTCTGAGTACACAGCCAATCCTTTTTCTTTGGTTTGACTAACTCCAAACTTTCTTTTTTGTTGTCAGTACCGTGCACTGATTCACCTGCTCCTCTAGTATCTCACTAGCTAAAGAACGGCCTGTTTATTTTGCGTTTCTTTTGGAATGCTCCCACAAAGATCACTTCTCCTTTCCCTCCCTGCATTGCCCCACAACACATCCTTTTACTACCTCAGCAACTATACGGTACTTGATATCACCTTCAGGGGCTCACTTCAGCCTATTTCTACCCTAGCTACTACTGTGAACAACTGAAAGATTAATTTCTTCCTCATATTGCCTAGAAAAGTACGCTCCTTCACCTCCTAACCACACTCAAAATGGTGTTGATGCTTTCCCCTCTAATTTCCTGATACCAGGTAAGAACTTCCTATAAACATCTATGAATGTTCTCTTTCAGCCCATAAAACCTCCTCTTGCCAGAATGCCACTCAAAAATGTTGACTGTGGGCTGAACTGACTGCTGAGTAGCATGATGACCAACCTCTCTGTTCCTCTGCAAGTCAGCTATACATTTGTATCCATCTTAGACTGTAAATTCCTTCTGAAGAGAACTGTGCCTCGTACAAGGAGATCATCACCTATGACAGTAATATGAAAGAACACACACACTCAAAAGGTATACGTCTACTTAGCTTCACTTTTTCAGGAACGTGTGAAGGCAGAGATTTTTACATAAATGGCTTGCCCTCTTCTACATCCTTAGAAACCTTCAGTTCCTGCTTAGACTAGATTGCTAGAGATACATATTTGTCTCCTGATAGCACATAGAGTGATTTACCCCTCAGTGAGTCACAAAACACATTCACTTACATAGGCGATAAATGTGTTCTAGAGAGAGGAAGCAGGTTAAAAAATAGAGCTAAGGGATGCCTCTGTGGCTGGACTTCCCTTTGGCTACCACAGAAACATAAGGACCTGTCATCACCCATACATATCATGGCACAAAACTGGAGAACAATCTGTGAACCACTACTCCCTGAAAAAAACAAACAAATAGCTATAGGTGCCTTTTGACTTATCTGTGCTTTCATATGAATTAGAAAGATTCTGAATCACAACCAGATTTGTCTTTTTGTGCCAGCGTTCACGTCAAAATTAAAGCAGGATGAATCTGGGTGCTTCAATTATTTAATGTGCTGGGCACTGAACTAGGAAGAAGGATAACATTAGACTGTGCAAGGAGTCACACAGAAAATCATCTAAAGCTACAAAAAGTGGTGCAGCAAACATGGTGATGCAAGCCATTTGTAGGGCAGCTCATTCAACGATCAGCTCCGTGGCCCTGTACAATTCTATTTGTGAAGGGAGTTTCTCTGCTCGTCTCCTATTGTCCTAGATCACTCAGAAAAGTTAGCTGCAGAACCGGAGGAAAATACTATCGCTTTAACTATCAAGAGTTGATTTTGATACGTGTACGTTGCTACTTACTCACAACACCGGAGATGTGTTGCAAAGGTCTTCACTATGTTTCTTATGTCTTAATGAGCACTGCATTGTTTTCCTTTTCTTATGGAGCTCCATACTGGCTTTTATTACATAATTCCTATCGGCTGGATAGTGTACCAAATCAGTTGTATTTTCACTGTTGACTTCTTTAAGAACAAACTCTCTCCCATCTCTAGGCTACTTCAGATATCTTTCACTACTCTGCTCTTGAGTTTATCTGCCATTTCTTAAAAAGTTGATATAAGCCCCCAATCTACGCAAAGTTAAACAGTTTTGAAAATTTTGTATGAAATGTAGAACAGACACTTTCAAGATCCCATGCTTGTTTGACATCATGCAGTTACATAGCCAAACTACTGAAAATGACATACATCTTCCAGTGGCATAAATGACAAGCAGCATCACATATACCTTTATTTAAAAAAAAAAAGTCAGGCTGTATATACGTATTTCACAAAATACGTATTACTATCATACTTTCACATATCTTCCTTAATCTCATTCATTCATTTATTCTTCTCTTTCATGTGCTGGATATAAGATGCCCAAGAAATATGTATTTTTGCATGTATTTTGCCAAGAGATAGGAGCAGGCTGCAATCTTCCCCTTGGGGTACATTCATTTGCAAATACAGACCAGCAGCAACAAAATATATTTTTCCTTGCAAATCAGGAACAGACCGACTTCTAATCAATATCCACTCTTAATGAATCCTATTGATATACCCAAGCAATGCCATGATAGATCATCAACCATTCCACACAGGATTTTTGCCAATACTTGAGCACACAACCAGTCTCACTCAGTATCAGTTCATGGCCGTCTTCTTGTTGACACCAACATGCATAAAATAGGATCTCAGTAATATAACAGTGTATTCTAGAACAGACAAACCACCTGCCTGTCACTGTCATGTATCAGGCTTTGGTTATGTGGAGATGATAGACAGCCACATATTTTTATTGTCAAATCTGGTCAAACGGACTTCTCTTTATTGCTGTAGTCAGGCTACTCTGACTACTGTATCACAGGAAGCTATGACTTCTTCTTGACCCCAATTAGCACATTCATTATTCATCAAAGTACAGTTTTCATTTGCTTCCCTTGGGAACAGCAGAGTATCACTGTGAGGATCTTTCAATACAACTTCACCTCCTTAATACACACGGGATTTGCTGACAAGTAGCAGCTACTCATTCCCCTGAGTAAAGTTCACATTAATAGGACTGCATAGTGAATCGTAAGATGGTATTAAATCATGCCTCCTGCCTGTATAAATACATCATTCAAGCACCCTACTATGCCAAGTGCAATGGTTTGATTGCAGAAACCAGCATAGGGCAGATATCCTAAGCAAGCAGGGTGCCTTGGAGAAATAACCTATTCAAACCCCAAAATAATAAAGACCCTACAGGTCTTTAAAGGGATCAGAGGGAATTTCTGTTCAGAACTGACAAGCTTCGTATTCTCCAGAGATAAAATATCAAGACTTGAAGGCATTAGATGTAATGCAAGCTATAATTCAGCTCTATTCAAGACATCAGCAATAGTTTTTAAGTACTGAACTTTAGCCAAGAACTACAAGCTAGGAGCATCTGAAGCAGGCAGGATCTGGCTGAAAGCATTAGAAGGCATAGTTGATATGAAGTTTGCCTCCAAATCTGAATTCCACAAAGTTAAGAAAGCTCTTTTAACTTTATTGCTGCTTTATGTCTGAAGTCAATTCAGTCTCGTAGGTAACTCCTAATGCAACTGTTTGGAGACATACTTAATCCCACGTTCAGCAATTCAGCCACCACTCCTAAACTCAGTCTTACGCCTTACAGGTAGCTGCTGTCCATGGCCTATCCAGCCAACATAGCATAGGACTATCTGCCTTTTCCTGAGGTGGGTCAGATCTCTTCTGCCCATAGTCTGACGGTCTCTGACTGAAGCCAGGTCAATGTGAGTGGAATTGCTCTGGTACTCTCTGCAGGCACCTTCACGTAAACAGCTAGTCCACAGGAAAATTACTTTGAGAGAATAAAGTTCCCTGGATTAAGCTTCAACACAACCTCCTCGTAACACAGTAAATAGATCTCACCTTAAAGAATCACATCATGTGTTTTCTTTCCTCCCCTCCCCCCAAGACCTCTTAGACAATATTCTATTTATTCATTATACATTCCAGTCCTAAATAACTATTCTACCAAAGAGGCAATTTTTCTTCAGCAACCACAGTGGATACTGACTTCATGTGAATACTTGATTTCTAATGTTCTTTCTCGCAACAACTTCCTCAGGACAATGTAAACCTATGGGAATCGTGCTACTGATCAGAATAACAGAAGAGGATAGAATAAGCACTGAAGAACAGAACACCATTAACACTTTTGTATCAATGCCAGATGGTAAGAGCCTTTTCTGTCATCCACTTATCAACTTTTTTACTTTTGGTTAATTCCATTTTATATTAGAATGGAATAAAGAAAGGTTGGCCTTTTTAATTTCACCTTCATTTATCAACCTTTGTCAGTGCCCTTGGAGCGCACCAGCAAAGGACTGGTGTAAATTTGTGCAGAGAAGAAGGACAACAGAAGAGGATTATTTCTATTTTTATTGAAATCAGTACTTTAGCTGACATTAAGGTTATTAGTTGGATACGAGTAAGATTTTTATTGCTGTAAGAAATAAGACAAAGAATGAGTAGTCTCCTTCTGAGACCTGAGATGCACCCAGTTCTCCTGCAGTGCAACACAGGAGGATCAGACACCAAAAATTTAACTCAAACTCTTTGCCTGAGAGCATCTTACCTTTTCTCAAGATTTTTCAATAGTGATCTGTCCCCAACCAGAAAAAATGCAACCCATAATACTGTTTATAAAAAAGCAAAACACCAAAATGTGTGTTATTGAACACCAGGAACAAATGAAAATAAGAAATGTAATATTCCCCTACGAGTTTTGACTTGTGTTGCTCAAACATGAACTGCACTTAGAGTTCATATCCTGTTGTTCCCACAGACATAACTTTTGCACATCTGGATTATAAATGCTATTATTGGAACATCTCTCTGGTACGGCAAAGACAGAGAAGTGCTACATAGCTGCTTCTACAGAACTGTCAGATTTCAGGATAATTAACGAGTCAACTGAGACTAGCGAATTCTTACAGAAATTATTTTCAAAAGGTTTTTATAATTCCCTCAATTTTTTTTCTTAGTGATAGGTCTCCTTCACAATCTGCTTCCTTAGATGCTTGTCTAATCTAGTACTACTGCATAAGCAATGGAAGTTAACGACCTTGGTTGTTGTCTACTGATCCCTGGCCATTTAAGCAATGGAAGTTAACGACCTTGGTTGTTGTCTACTGATCTACCTGGCCATTTGTGGTACTAGTAAAAGAGCTAAATTTCCTGAATTCTTATCCTCTACTGTTCAGCCCTGATTAGCTCTTTAAGATCATACAAACAAAACACTGAACAGTTTTGTGCTCCATACCCCTAATTCTTCATGAAGCTATGCAAATAACCAGTGTCCACCACTATCACAGATCGGACACCACCTGCTGTAACTCAGCTTCCTTCATAAATCTGTGAAAATAACTTTCCCTTAAAAGTTTCCATAAAGCAGTTTCAAAGTTCATTTTCTGCTGGAAGTGGGCACACACCACTTGTATAATTTTAGCGCAAATAAGCACTTAAAACTATTCTCAAGCAAAATATACAAGAGTACGATGGTGAGAGAAAAAGCACATAAACTGTACAATGCATTAATTTTACAGCAAAGCCAAGGATAACATCCTTAGTGGAAGTCAATAAACTGTGTTGATCTATCCCAGTAGAAATTCTGATCCTGGTTTTCTCTCCCATTAAAATCCACCTCTGCATTGCATACCAGAAAAAAGCCCATGAATGCTCCATTCCCACACATGCATTTTTGAAGACACCTGCATGGTTTGTCGGTTTGTATACAAACACATATGTTTGCTTATAAGGAGCAGTTCCTAAGAGACATACCCTTCCAAACCATTTAGCAATAAACATTATAGAAAAACACCCAAACAAAACCACAGTTCCTTCCCCACCACCACCTCACAGTGGGTTTCTGGAAACACCCCGAGAACAAAGTTCCCTACAAACAGCATTACCCTGGCATTACTTCATTTTTTAGAAAAATGTATTTATAGGTTCCTGTTAGAGTTTCCATTTGTCACATGTTTGTGGAGAGTCAAAACCGCAAGTGTAATCCTCAAAATCTATTGAGGAGCATTTACCGACACTTGAAGGAACAGATTTGAAATCCCTGTTTTATGTTCACATCTTTTGCGGCAGAGACACATGAATAGGTGAGAGGGAGATTACGAAGTATTTTGTGCAAGGCCTTGCACAAAAAAGTGAGGTATTTTCATTCTATGCTAAAAACTGAACACCATTTTGCAAAATAGCATTTAAACAAGCACCTGGAACATCAGTCCTACATGAGTTAATAATGCATACTTTTCTGAGTAACTATGCTTATTATACTTTTTTTTCCCTTTGAATTCAGTTCTTTATGTATATACAAGGGGTAGTTTAGTTCATGTTAAAACGATATTGAACAACTTTCTTTCAATGGCAAACCTGTGTACATAAAACAACCACATTACATTAACAGCATTTCAAAGGCCTCAAATGTACACATGTAAGAAACAGCTACAGATAGCTGTAGCTCTATAACGGTATACAGTGGCAGCTTAATAGCCATGCAAATACTACAAACTCATGTTCTTCCTTAAAATATTTTTAATAGGTGACTTTCTGCAATGATAAAAGCTATAGGAGGCCTAATTTTACGATTTGTTCATCATTAGTACGTTAGTGGACATCAGTGTTACATAAAGAAACTTAACACAGTTGACAGGTACATAAAAACAAAAAAAATTCAAAGCAGATAATGAAAAAAGCACTCTTCCAACAGGAAATCCATTTATAGAAGAGTCAAGTTCTACAGTGCTGTCTCCCTGCTCGTACAGTACAACTTCTCTTGGCAGGGGAGTACCGAGGGTTGTTCTGCCCTGAGTAAGATCTGTGAGAGTAAAAGCAGTTTGAGCATTGCCTTCCCCAAATGATGCTCTGGCAACAGTGTAAACTTTTACGCAAAAATAATTCAAGTTAATTAATACTTTTTCTGTAATCAGTAAGAGTTCATCAGTAGCTGTTTCAGTAATAAATGAAAGTTAATACACATTTCTAATTTTTGTCTTAGCATTCACAACTCCATAGCATTATTTAAATATAAAATGTATGGTGAAATCAACGTAGCAGTGGCAAAATCAACTTAACCCATATATTATAAACTAGAAATTCACTATTAAATAAAAACTGCCCCAGATCATCACATATTTTTTAAGAGTAGCATTTATTCAACCAAAATGAAAGATTATTGTGCAAATACTAGACAACTAATTACATAATGTACCTTTACAAAATTACATAATATGGGTGCAGCTTGTTTCCCTGTTTTCTGTTTGAAAAATAGATTGTTTAATAACCCATCAAAGCTATCTATAAACCAAGGAAACAATAGAGCAGATGTTGACTGTTGTCTTGTGCCTCACAGACATAATTAAATACAATGAAACACTCACGCACCCAAATAATAGAGGACAAACAAATACAAAAATGGTACTCTATAAACATAAACCTAATTTACAGGGCACCTGTCTTTTATTAATCTGTGATATTTAAACCAGTGAGGAAAATGGAAAAGAGGGTATTTATCTGCCTGCAGACTAGGCAACAAACTACAAACAAAAAATTCCTCTCCTCTCCAAGTAGCTTTAACTTCTGCAATACTGATTCCCACATTGTTGACTTTCATGAAGCTAGGAGGGAAACCATATTTTCTATTGTAACAAAGCCAGGACAGGGCAGTCACATTTTCTGTAAGCAAAAGCTACATGAATCAATGACTCTGAATGATCCAAATAGATTAAAAACACTGCACCTACTGTGTTTTTAAGTCTTAAGATTCCCCTGGAAAGCCAGATTCCCTTTAATTGCAAAAAACACATTCCCTGTAATTATTTCCTACCTGCCCCCCCCTTTTGTAAAACAGTAACGGAAAGTAAAGATTAGATTCCGTAAGTATCAAACCAAGTGTTTATTTTCTAGGAGAGTGTCCCATAACATTGTTTAACTCTATTTCACATCAGAATTTGAGAGCTTTTTTTAAAACCATCCTTCTTTATCTTCATTTCTATAATCAAATATAGATACATATTTTCTTTAGTAATATCAATATCGATCCACTATTTGAAAAGAATAATTATGTGAATGAATACAAAATGAAGTACCCAATCCTGCAGCTGCTATTAGGAAACAAAGTTTCCAGATAAAAAAGCAACTTTGAAAATTAACACTCACATTTATTGCAAAAGAACATGGAAGCATATTTTTGCGAATAAAAATTATCTTGATTTTTAAATGATAAATGCTTTAATGAGTGTTATTAAATTTTTTGTTTTAGATAAAGAATAAAAAATTGCTTTGTTTGCAGTAAACATATTTTGCCTTTACATTTAGTTATTTCTAAGAAACAAGACAGAGTATAATGTGATCTGCATCTCTTTATGTTAATAAAACCATGCTAGCTTCTTTCCATAGACAACACCATAAAGCATAAATACCAAATGGAAAACAAATGGAAGTATAATGCCACTGTGAAGCAAACCAATCAACCCTAAAACAGCTGAGATAGATCTCATCCAGTAGTTCATTCATTCTTTATAGAAAAGAAATGAAAATATTCCTAGGTGAATCAGATTAAAAAAAGAAAAAAAAAACCCCACCCTCAGCAGCTCTGAAAGGTTGTAAAGCACTAAATTCCTTTGATTTATGAAGGCAGCATCCACCGCACTGAGCAAAACAACTCAGCATGCCGGGACCCTTTTCCCTGAAATTCCTTTATTAACACAACCTGGCTCTGCTAGTGAACAAAAGCAGTGGTGCGGTGTGTATAAATCATTAATACTATGCTGTGCAATGGCTGAATTTCCTGTGTGAGCTGGAAAGCCTTCCTGCACAACAGGGATTTTGGGGTTGGAATTGGCAGCTATGAAATGTACTTCATCATTCTCCATGTTTGACGCTTCCCAATAGCTTTGTACTTTTCGTTTCCTTTTTCTCCCCCAAGCCCAGCAACTGCAATAGAAATTTATTGGATTTTATGTCTGCAAATAAAGGAAGGGAAAAGAAGGAAAGAAGCAAGCAAGCCCATTTAGAAGCAGAATCCTCTTCCTTTCATTTAAAGACAGGTTGTGTTCAAATAAAGTCTACTACTAATTAATAAATTTTGATTTTTTTAAAATGTTAAGTTTACCACTTTAAACTGAAAAAAACTACTGAAAGTGGGGTTAGTCTTAAAAAAAAAAGTCAACTATCACTGAAAAGGTGGCTCCTCTCCAAATGAAGTAATTTTCTATTGGAGCATTTATCTTATTATTTTTTTTTAAGAGCAGGCAGAAAAAGGGCAATGTCTGGGCATGAGGAACTCCTGAAGTTAGCTTTATCAGTGTTTTTACTTTAGGTGTACCAAAAATCTTTCCATAGAGCAACAGGCAATTTCATGTGCATGTGCTAAGCGTGGTATTCTAAGTAGAGCTGGAAAGGATTGTAGCAACGCGAAAGGAAAAATAAACCAAACCTCTTGGAATTGCAATTTCTGAACAGCCCTGTATTTTTGTAGCGACACACACCACACACACCAAACTTGGAGAGGGAACATCGAAACTACTTATCTTGCCTCTGAAGTACATGCAATACAACAACAAAGTTGAATGTTTTTTCAAACTTTTAAATGAAATAGCAAGTAGTCTTTATAAAAATGTTCTGCACTAAAATATTCCTTTTGGGGCTAGACTAAAGAGTATGACAGAGAGAGTAATGCTGAAAAAGCAGTCTCAAACCATATGCTACCCCATCAGGAAAAATGACACACATTATAAAGGTAGCTAAGGATACAATCAGCCTTTCAGCTAGGCCAGAGCATGATTCCGAATGTATCAAGCATCAGCACCACTGACAAACGAATTTATCACCATCTAATCAGTAAATATTCGAGACACTTGGAATGCAGTTTTGCAAAAGTGAACGAGCTAAAGTCAGAATAGGGAAACATTCCAGTGTGCCATTTTACACTTATGCAGCCATCCAGCAGACTAAAGATTACAAGAATAAGCCTGCAATGCATGCAGAAGTCCCTCTGCATTACACAATAATGACATTCTGAACAGAAATAAATGAAGCCCCTGCAGTGCTATTCTGTCAGCTTTTGAAAGTAAATAACTTCGCTTCTGACAAGAGAGACATTTTTTTCCTCCTCCTGCCATAGAGCATTAATTGAGCTATGTAGCCATGTAACATCCCACAGATAGGACTAATACATGACAAGGAAAAAAGGCTTAAGAAAGGAGGGGACACTCATTGAATATATGGGCTGCCTGACTTCTTTTCACCCCCAAATTTTCACACTAGCTCTGTTTTGACAAGATCTTATTCTCTGGGAGAACTTTTAACAGGTTCTTTGTCTCCCTCTGTAATGCTTACTGAAACTTATTTCAAACAAATACTTTAAATTCACACTGTCTTGTGAAAGACGGTACCATTATGAAAACATAAGCTTATATTTTAAAACTTCTTATCACTCCTTGTTTGTGAAGAAGATTTCATACCCATAATCAATACCTGTAATTAACTACTTAATTTATAGAAGACTTACTGGCCACAGTAGAGATAATGAAGATAGCTACAAAAGAAGAGGCTATGGGAAGCAAAACCAAAGCAGCAGTCTTCAAAGCTAAATAATAATAATAAATAATAAGAAGAAGTTAGTGCAAGTCAGTATGGAATTGAGGCAAGGCATATCGTAAGTATATACACACCTCACAAATATATATGAGATGATACTATTAAATTTACGCACAGTTACAAAAAGGCATATTCAAGATGTTACAGATAGGAAGACCAACAATTTAGTTACAAAAAGGCATATACAAGATGTTACAGATAGGAAGACCAACAATTTTTAGTGTGTTTTGATATAAAAGGTCAAAAGGTAAATTTAAAAAATCGTCTAAGATGAAAGCACTTGCATTCTTATTCAGGAGCATCTGAACATCATAAGTATTTCAATTCTAAAGTACCACACACTTTCTTTCCATATCTGGAGGAAAAACTAAAAATCAGTGACTCACTGTGAACAAAAAATAGTTCACTGAATGCTTCAGTTCTTACTACAGTATCTAATTTTGATTCTGCATTTGTTCAACACAAGGATCAAAACACAGTGATATCTCCCCACAGCTGGAGCCTGCTATAGTGCAAAAGACCAAAGGCCCAACTACAACTAGCCAGGATACTATAGGCATTAGATATCATATTTTCTCTAATTAAATTCACTGGGCTGCTGCACTGACAGAGTAGGAGGGGAAGCAAAATGTAAAAGAAGTCAGTGGTGCTGCACTAGGCAACTCAGAGGTAAATGAGCAATGCTAGCAAAGAAATGACAGGAGTTCCTCAGGAGAGCTCCTGTACTACACATCACGCTTTAAAACTGATAAATCAATCGCACATACACCTTTAAAAGGCAGGAAAGCTTGAAGGATTCTTAGCAGGTGTTGACTTCTCCTTTCCACTAACATTATTCTAACTCTATAAAGCAAGGTGATAAATTCTAGTGTCACAATTTTCATCACTTTCATTTATACTACCTATTAAATACTTCAAAATATTTTAAACAGAATTAATATTAACACGATGATAGTATTTATTTACCGGTTCAGAAATACACACATTGAAAAACAAAAAACTTCATAGTCTAGTATTGCATGGTTACTGGTCAAAAAAATCTAAACGAACTGATTGAAATATCTACTAGTTGCCCTGAGAAAAAACCCTGCTTAAATAACCAACGCATGCTTTCCTTGGCATAAAATACCACACCACGTATTTTTTCAGAAAATACCCATCCATATACATATTTAGCAAATATCAATGAATAGTGACAACTTACAAATAGCTCGCAACAGAAAATACCGCCATCACTTTTCAGCTGAAGTGTTTTAAAATGTTCAAAGAGCCCAGTTATAAAAACAATGATTCTAAGCCAAAAATATTCACCTGTTTCTGCCACATGGAAGCTCCTTTGCAACTGCTCTTGCTCTTATATTCCAAAGCAGCAAGTAACCTTCTTAACTGATTCTGGTTGGTTGGGGCATTTTTGTGTTTGGGATTGGTTTTGGTTTTTTTGTTTGTTTGTTTTTTTTAATTTTGTTTTGGGTTTTTTTTCCTAGTATTTAAAGAGAGAAGTACTTAAGAGAAGCACCTCCTCTCACTATTGTGAGAAGAGACTTGTTTGACAACGCTGTAGTTAAATGCCCCAAACTAGCTCTTATTCAGAATGAGTACTGCTATAGCACTTGATCTCTAAGCCACTTCTCATTAGTCTCTGGAAAACAACAAAACAGCTCTTGTGAGACAAAAGATATGTAAACATTTAAATTTGTCTTGAATCAGAGGTGGAGTCTCAGATACCACCTTCCAAGTTTTTATTGGCAAATACCAAATGATCTTATTTACCCTAATTAAGATAAACAGCACATCAAGACATCATTCCTTACTTCTGCATTAGCAGTGCTTCAGGATGCAGCAATTACACTCCCACCTTTTGAGGTCTGTTTCATTCATATACTGAAATTCCCTAAGACTGCCACACTGCCCCCTTAGGTGCAAATGCATCTACATGATATTGTTTGTAGCATGGTAATTCCTTTTTTTGTTTTAACAGAGTACTATAATCTAGCTGACAAAGTACATTTTTTTTACCCTACACATACAAATAAACAAGCGCTATGTTTCTCTTGGGGCAGTGAAGCTGGTTAAATGAATCAGAAAACCCTGAAAAGATTGCCTACCCTCAGCCCCACAGCTACTGGACAATTATTCAAGGCCCAGCTGTAAGAAAAACAGATGGTGAGTGAGCATTAGTAACGTGGACTTCTTTTCACTCATGCAGTCATAAGCAGAGGTTGTATGTTCTCACATGAAACTTGCCATGAAATGGCAGACTGAGGAACAAAATTGTGCAAAGACTCCAATTTGTGAGCTAACAGATGCTTAAACTTTTCATGAGCTAAAGTCAGATTAACTGATTTTATAGGAGAGCCACAGAGTGAGTGAGTACTATAAATGGACTAAGTAAAGCAAGGCAGTGTTCTCATAATAAGTTTAAACAGTGTCATCGTAAAACATCAGTTATGGAATTCAACTAACATACTCGATCCTTTGAAGACTCGCTAAAGCATAAAATGCAAGAGACATACTTAGAACTGTAACTGCAATGGTGGCATTCAGCAAACTATGTGCTTGTGCTCTATAAAAAAGGTAAACTGTATCCAGGAATTGTTCATCCATTTTAATTCTTTACACAATTTTAGCACAAAGATAATCTGTTCTAATCCTTATTCCATTATTGACACTATTGACTACATCAATTGAAAATGCTACCAAATAAATCAATGTTGAATTAAGCCATGAAGAAAGAATGTGATAAGAAGTCTTTCAGACTCCTATAAATCATCAGATCCAGAAGCATGACATAAGTAACTGAGTGGGGAATTCAGCTTTTCTCCATAGTCATAATGCTTAAGGCCCAAATAAAATTACACTAATTTACCATGTAAGCACTAATGGAATAGCTGGGGTAGGGATGGAGGGTTTGTTGGGTTTTGGTTTGTTTTCATGGTGGATTCTTTTCATCACTGATACAAGAGCTGTACCGTGAACTACTTTCTTGTTAAAGACAGAAAAGGTTGATATTGAAGTTTCAGTTCAATTGTTTTCGATCTGTGAATGTCCACTATGAGCAATTGCTCCATTTAAGAGGAATTACCCTTTGTACAAACCACTTCACTATTTAAAACAAAGCACATCTATCATCATTAAACACAAAAAAAATTTACCAATTTTAAAATAATGACAGCAGCACTATACACTATGACATGGAATATTATGCGATGTTTCAAAACAACAGTTGACTTTGTTACTTTACTCAGAAAATACCAACTAAATAACCCTATGTTCAGGCAAACATATCATAGGGAAATACCAGTTAACAGAACTAAGCCTCCATTAATATATGCTAAATCCCAATTTACAGGCGGTCAATTTTGCTGCAAAAATTACTTCACGCTAGCATTTGATGTAAGCTTGTGGTCAGAAATTATTTCTTGCATTGATGTATCGTATTAAGGAGGAAAAGAGAAAATAGATGTATTTAGCTGTTTCTAACACCATAAAATACTAACAAATGATAGGGTGCACTACAAATCCGAGTTCCCTTTTCCTGTATCTTTCAATATTGACACTAGGTAAAATTCTAACCCAAATGCATCTACACTTTCCCCAATTGTCCCTATCTTTATAATGACGCAGTAAAAACTTCCAAATCAAAACCATATCCTCCTTATGTTCATTGCTGCCACTGATACAGTCATTTTGGTTTTAATGTTGTTTGAAAACTCTTTCTGGATTTCTGAAGTTAGAAGCATCTTAGTAAGAGAACATCCAAATAGTTTCAGACCATTTCAAAAGGCTTAACTAACTCGGAAGCATCCTTCAGTTTTTGTTGGCTTTTTCGAGTATCTTATTGATAGTTAATCCATAATGTGAACTAGGCCTCTGTACTTTATTTATTTTCAACTTTATTTTCAACAGTTAAGCTTTAAATGTTTTTAGGGAAATGATCCTGTATGCACAAACTAGTTTTAAAAAAAATTCAGTTTCCTCACTTAGCTCTTAAAACATTACATACCTGCATAATCTGGAAGGTATCAGAGCAAATACTGAAGTTTCTAACACTGGACAAAGTAGTAGAGCACTTCTGTGGGTACACTGTGGAAAACAATTTATCCATCTATACTAAACAAACTGACCAAGTGGTGTTAGTTTAGCAAATAAATAATGGCCAATTTTAAACAACTACCAAAACACAGATTTTCCCAAATGATTAACACAGCTCCACAGAAAACCACCATCCTCATAGCTACATAAATATTTATTGACAGGAAGACTGGTTTGCCCATCTTGAGAAGAACGTAATGCCTTCTACAGTGTTTCAGGAAAGACATATATCCAATTATAAAAATTAAATGTGACAATACTAGCGTATTGAGCAGATAGACACAAAAATAAAGGATAATTTTTTTCATAGATTCTAAATAGATAGTAAAGTTTCACAACTGAGAGCTCAGTTGTAATACGGATGTCTGAATTCATTTTAATTGAGGTGCAAGTGAGCAGACACATCTGAAGTGCAGTTTTTAGAAGAAAAAAAATACTCAATAGGTTCACGTAATGTCTATATACTGCTGGTCACAGGGTCCACAGGCAGGGGGGAATCACTAGTTATTAAGTTGCCAGATAAAGCTTTTAGGTTACCAGTATTTAAGACTGATAGACAACTTTATAGAGTGAGAAAAACATTTACAGTTTCACTGAAATAGTGATATTTGCAGGAAAAATACAAAACAGGTATTTTTGTAGGTTTGCTAGAAATTATCACATATGGGAAAAATAGAAAAAAAGCCAAGTAGACTGTCATGGTAAATTTTTATTAATGTTTTTCAAACATATAAAACACTTCTTATCCTTTCCTATTTAAAACCAGAACCATATTATGTTAGCTTTGTAGGTAATATCACCGCAGTACTATCTTTCTGCCTGAATAATTCCGAGATAAAGTAACATTGTTTCTAAAGAAATACTTAACCAAATACATAAAATAATAAATCATACCTGAATTAAGATGATAATTATCTGACTCTCTAGGAATCCAGAATAACTAAAATGCCAACTAACAATCAAAATAAGCAACAAGCACAGAATTTGGAACCTACCACAATTATCATCAGGAATTCAGATGACTGTTTAACTTATATATAATTGTGATTAGTAGAGGCAGAATGATTCTAAACTGACAATAGGATTAACCAGACGAGAAAGCCAACACTTCAAAAAAAAAAATACTTTCAGTGTGGCAGTTAATCCACTTAAAGAGTTAAAAATTACCCGCTAGATATAGCACTTTGTAAAGTGCATTAGCAATCACTTCTCATCTTTCTCTCAAATGGAATAGAAGGAATTGAAATCACTATTTTAAAGTAATCATTATGGTTACACAGTTTCTTAAACCTTAAAGCAGTGCCATACTATAGATGTGTTTGCATAAAGATACTGCAATAGCTCACACAGGAAGGTTATTATAGCACCTAACCTCGTCTTTACGTTATCCTATATCAGCTCCTTGTGTGGCCATGTTGACCTCTCACCTTAATTCATATTTTTTCTTTCAAAAGCTGGATCTTTAACATACAAATTGTTGTTTGGCAAACTCAAAGGAACAAATCCAACAAAATACAGGAATACATTTTGTATACAACCAGTAAGTGCACAAGTCACACTGGATCATTAAAGCTGATCTATAAATGTAATTTCCAAAACGTATCCAGAATACAGAACTACTAAGAACATAGAATTTTATTATGACATTCAATTTATTTAAATATTAAATACATCACATCTATCTGATGCAAATTTTAATTGCAGACGTATGAATCCCTCCCACATACATGTATAATCTAGGGCGTATACAAGAATCTTTATGCACTCCCATGCTTTAAGTCAGAAATGGTTTATACTATACTACTGAAGAAAAAAAAAGCTACGGAAGGGTTTATATCAGGCAAATTCTTGAGTTCTGTTTTTTCAGCAGTAATAGAAAACATATTCTGAAATAAAAATAAGCTTTAAATCTATTTTATTTCATCTTTAGGAATAAAAAGAAATACTAAATACTGTAAAACATTTTTCAGGCATTTGTAAATACAGAAATAAAGTTAGAGACTGTTTCATGGAAGTCAATATGCATATAAACTATTGTAGTGGAAGTTGGAAGAAATGCCCCTATTTGTTACAGTAGGCACAAGAATTTTTTTCCCTGAAGTTTCAGCAGAAAGTAACAGAATAAACAGGATTAATCATTTTTGCATTATAACATATTTCTGTCTTGGCTCTACATAGTTACTAGATGACTCTCTATAACGGTGGACTTAATTATAAAACAGAGAAGTAGAATACAATGATGATTCTGAAATACTAATTTTAAAAAAAATAATGTGTTACTATCCAGTTATTTATTTCCAGTTATAACAGAGAGAGGGTACAACTAGTAAATGAACTGGGGAGGAGAGGAAAAAAAAATCATATTAAATTAATAAAAAAATCTTAAAAATGGACTAGAAATTAGTATCGTTTTGCTGATATCAGAACATTTTTTTACCCATTCCACAATATACAAAAAAAAATCTTAAAAATGGACTAGAAATTAGTATCGTTTTGCTGATATCAGAACATTTTTTTAAACCCATTCCAATATACTTCAGTGATAGAAGTATTAATTCTGCACAGATATAGCTTTATAATTTTTTTCTTTTTTTTTGGTGAACTAAAAATCAGCTTGATTTTAATCAGCAGCGTGTTTTAACACAGACTTAAAATTCCTGGCTTCAAAGAAGGCTTAAACAAAATTGCCATTGGGCACATTTACATTAGAAGTATAATTTATGCCTGCAAGTGAATAAAGAGCAGTCCTTTATGGCTGAAACTCTGCTACAGTATCCACGACAAACGCAGTCAAAGTACTGTGTTAAATATCTATAAACAGCATCAAAAAAGACATTGGGGGGGGGAAGATATGCAAAGGCTTGATGCTCTGTTAAAACATATTTTCTACTCACTCTCACCATTCTTAAGTGCAGGCACAACATTCACTCCACACAGTGGGAGACATTTATGCAGTCTATTCACACAAAAAATATCTCCAAGATTACAAATCCCCCAAACGATGCTGACAAAGCAGACACTATAGGAAAAGAAAAAGTTAAGCAAAAACTTACCTGCTGTAAGTACATAAAAGTCAAGGCACAGGAGAGCTGGGGACACATGCCCACATTCGGCAGTGCCACGCAGGTTGCACCCGTAAGGGGATGCTGCATGGTGTTGCTCTGAAGTCTACGTAGAACAAGTGAGGGGGCTTGCATGCAAGCACGTTTGCCCTATCTTGTCACTACGTTTTTTTCCTTTTGATTATTTAAGTAAGGAAACAGTATTTCTTGAATGCCTTTTTTTTTCCCAGCGCTAGATCCCTACATTCATTTGTCAGCTAAGGCAACTTGGTAGATTTAAACTACGAATTTTTAACAGAGAGGAAAAAAAGAAGACACAGCCTGCAGCCTATTGATGAGCAAATGGAACTTCCTCAATGACAGAGAGAGCTGAAGCTTGTCTCACAACAGTAGCTGCTGACTAGTAGAGAGAGATTGACTCAGTGAGGCTCAGTCGGCTGGTGCTGATGCTGCACAGCTTCTCATTTGTCAAATGGGTCCTAGGGCAGGGTCTTTACCACTCACCAAAATTCAAATACTGCATTTTAAAAATCCCTGGAGAGGATAGGGAAGGAGAGAAAGTGAGCGCGCTGCATCACAGGCATCCATGAGATCTGGGCAATTAGTGTCATTGCCCAGCTGGGTCTGAGCGCCTGTTATGATTCTGCACACACACATACACACTCACACACACTTTTTTTTTTCCCCTTCCCAGGACTCACACCTGACATAAAAAGGGCTTTCCCCTTCTAAGAACAAAAGTATGAAGCACAAAGTGGGGAAGGGAAAGAATCTTGGCTAGTCAAGAGGATTCCAGCAAAAATACAGTGCTATCAGTAAATGAGCTTTTTTTAAATACAAATTAATTTTATATCTACGTTTCATTCACCATCTAGTTTCCCAGAGAAGCCTATAAAAGCATTACAGTGAAACTGTGAAATATCAGTGTAACCACTGCAGCAGAAACACTAGGAATGAAACAAAATTCTCTGGCACACTGTGTCTACTTTACTGGGGGGAGGGGAACAGGCTTGGATAAAGACTGTATCTTAAAATTGGTCTAAAACCCATCTCATCTAAAATTACAAATTTATTTGACAGCTAGTCAATCTATTATAAAGGACTGCCCTATCAGGTTACATGGAAAAATTACACGTGCAATTTTCAGAATTTAATGTTTACATTTTACTTTGAGAGTGATACCTCAAATTAGTATTCCACTCTTGCAGGCTCCTTCTTCTTCCCCCCTTTATTTTATGGAGTAATAATTATTCATTAGTAGATCTAGTTAGTCTTTATGTAATAAAGTAGGATGTGACCTGCAAATCAAATAATTTATATTACAGCTTGTCCTTGAGGTCCTATATTACAGGTCTCTTTTTTTCTTAGATACAACTCAAGTATAACAGAAGATACTACTATTTTTAATTAGAATTTGACAAATGAATTAAATATTAATTCTTCAGGAAAGAAGGTCAAACCTCAAAGCAACACCTGAGGTTTTGAAGAGGTTCCTTTTAAAAAGACTCTGCAGAAGATTTTAAAATTACCTATTTTATAGGATATCTAACTCCCACAAAAACACATTTTATATCAAGAGTTTAACGTTAATGACAATAAGTAAATAACCCATATACAAGAGAAGTCTATTTCATCAACAGCATAGCTGGTTTGATATTAAGATCTACCCTTAAAAACAAATAATAGTCCCTGCTTAACTGGAAACAGATACAAAACATGTCACTGCAACTCAGGCGCTGTATTAAAAAAATATATTCTTTTTCATTCTACATGTGCACACACATACCTGCACCCACACAAGCTTCAGAGACTGATTTAGATCCACTAAGTCTTCTTCATGCAAAATCGAAAATTTTCCAGCAGAATCAGTTACTACATAATTTTCTTTCTCAAAAGCAGTCAATGCAACAAACCAATGTATTTAGAACTCGGCAATCAACACCAAAACAATCATGCACCAACTGACAATACAGGGATTGGTTTTGGCTTAAGAAACATCCATGCTTTTGCAGTTTATCATGGACTGATCTACTCAAACAGCCCAGATAAAGTAATCTGTGCTGTTCTGTATCACAAAAAAAAAAACCAAACACTAAAAAACCTCAACAAAAACCAAACCACCACCAAAAAAACCCCACACGCCACAGAGCAAGAGAGAGCGAGAAGAAGGAGAAATGAACTCTGTCTATGCCCTTTCTCCTTTTTTCATTCTTTCTCTCTGCCTTAAGCAGTCTCCTGTTCTGACAGGAGTATGTCATGCTTTTCTTCATTCTTCTTTTTTTCTAGCACAGAAAGGCTGTTATTCTGCAAATGCCCTAAGCTGATAGAATTTTCCCTTCAGCTCATTTTCATATGAAATATCATAAATAATACATGCTACTTTAATAAGGCCTTATCAGAATGTTTAATGAAAAACAAATACGTTATGTAAGGAGGCAAATAATCAACTCATTCCACAATATGTCAAAATCAAAGGCAGCATGCTTCCTAGCCAAACAGTTTGGAACTGTATAAGTCTATCCAATTTCCCAAAGTGAAGTTCTGGAACATGGTGATGGTCAAGCCAAGTTTCTTCTGTCTATTGCACTATTTTACAGCTAAAAGGACATCCATAAAACAGATTAAACTCTTAAAAGCAGTATGTTGAACAATTACTTCAAGAGAATTTACTAGTGTAAAGGTAGCTAATATTAACAGTAAAAGTAGATTTCTCATTGGTCTTTTATCCTTGATTTTCACACATTTCAAAGTAAGAAAAATATGACCCACAAATACTAGGAATACCTTACATTTGTATATTCATATTCTTAAAACAAGAACATTAATGTTTTAACTATCCAAATCATCTATACACAGAGAAACAATAGATAAACATACATAATTCAGTAGTGTAAGAGACCTAAAATAGAAACAGAACTCTTTAGCCTGATATACGCTACTTCAAGAGATGCAAGGGAAAGTCATAACCAATTTTCATCCCTTCCAAGGATAACTTGTCATTATGTCTAAAAGGAAAAAAGAGGTAACAAAATGTGTTTTATTTTTATAAAAATAAAATCGATGTATCTTCTTTAAAGCCATTTCCTTCCTTCCACACTCTTCTACCAAACCCAACCCATCAATCATAACCACATTCCAAGTTATGGCTATATATACAGTAAGTACCACCACAAATTTGCCAAAGGTACATGAATGACTGTACACAATCTGACCTTCTATCCTCATGCACAGTGACAGTATTGCTATAACTACAACGCAATTTCACAGAACAGCCTATGCCCCATCAATATCTCATCTGCAAATTAATTTTTCCCTTATTCTACAAAAATCAATGTGTGCAATTGCAAGGCCCACTTTACCTACAGCATATGACATCTTCCAGTTGCCTCAGTGCTGCTCTGTTGGGTCAGTAACTGAACTCAGTTATCCCACATTCAATTGCTGATATTATCAATTAAGAGATCAATTAACAACTACTACAAACCTTTTTCAAAACAAAAGGAGGCTACCAATCTACACAACCCAAATCAGCCTCTGTGGGAGTTCAATTAGAAATGCAGAAATAAAAAGTTCTTCCACAGTGATAACAGATCCATCTGATCACGATACCTACTACACCATCGTGAGAGGCAACACTCCCTTTTCCAACCTGTTTGGATTGTCAGTGTCATGGTATATAGCAAAGGCAGAGAACTTGCAGATATGCACCCCCTCCTCACATCCACTGCCATTTAAAAAACACCAACAGCAAAGTATTGATCAATCTTGAATATGCAAATAAAAACATGAAGTCAAAGAACCTCTTAAACAAAGCAAAAAGAACCAACAGCATTTCTCACACAGCTGACGTACAAATACAAAAACACTCCTTCATTTACGATGCATTTGTTTATTTAGTATAACGTGTTCCATTTAAAATCATCCACTCGATTTGTTGTGATCTGGTAGTCAACATCTACTTCTCAAAACTTAAGCTCAAATTTCACATTTACAAACATTCAACTGCCTAATCAGTCAAATTTTTTCCATCAAGTAAAAAAAATCTGAAAGAGATCACTTGCAAGACCACACACCATTTTACACTTCAAACTTGTCTCAGCAGTAGCCTACACTAACAAGTTCACACATATAGAAGGCAGACAGTATTATAAAGATTGCATGCCTCCAGCTGTCAAGCATTAAAAAAAAAAAAATCACAACTGCATATTACATTATCCACATGAAGAATGTATTTTCTTCTCAACTTTATAAAATGGTTGATGTGGTATAAAAATAATTCAGGCAAGGGGTATAGAAGCTAATAGTAGTGCAGTCCTTTCTCTAAACACTTCTTTTCTAATACCACATGAAAAAAATAGCTCCCAGGACTTCAAACCAGGAAAAGAAGCATATTATAAGCTTAAAAATAGAATGCTTCATTAACATATTTTGGCAAATTACTATCAATCATTAATATCTTTGCCTTTATCCTGCATAGTATTCTATTTTCTTATGTATGTGTGTTATGTTTTTTTAAAATAAACTAGGGAAATATCACTGATGTTTTTAAATAATTTGTTTTGTCAAAAAGACTAAATAAAAGGTTTTCCCTCTATTCTTTTCAATGAATGGGTGACATCTCATCCTTCCAGTGATATTTTCTTGTCATGAAAATCCCTATTTCTAATTTAAGGTTTCTGTTAAGATTGCTCTTCTTCACTAGGTCTTTGCACAAAGATCAAGATATTACAGAGGCTTACGCATACCTCAGGCAAATAAGAATCACTAATTTTCTGTTTCTATTAAGCACTGTGCTATGTCCATAGACTTCTCCAGTATTTCATACCCAATGTCTACAAAGACTCTATAGTACAGTTAACCTCTTCAGCACCACTTAATACATATTTCATAAGCATTCAACATTAACCATCTAGTTTTTTCACAACATAAGAAGCCAAGAGCCCTTATTCCCACTAATGTGT
>NW_008794125.1:4510303-4521596 GCF_000699145.1 Aptenodytes forsteri | reverse complement strand
GAAGTGGGGTGGGGTGGGGGAGGATGGAAGGAAGACAGGCCTAACAACCTGATCCTGATACAATTTTATGTGAATCTCTTCAAAAATCAGTAGATTTACTCGTGATTTTTCACTGTGGAAAGCAAGGTTAGAATCCAAGCCTATTAGTCCTCTTTTTCCCCTCACACCCGAGACCCGGTCTCCACTCGGAGGCTTTTCTTTTCCGGCGATGCTTGTACAGCTATACCAGGAACTCCATCTAGTGGAGACGCAGGTTATATCAGCCTTAGCTTAAATCAGTTACTCAAACATAATGAGCTGTACCCGATTTTCGATGGTGTAACTGAATCTGCTACGCAATTTGCATAGTAAATAAAGGGTAGAAAAAAGTATTTTATCAGGAGACTTGTGTCTCAAAAACATATGCCTACACCTGACCACAATAGTGCACTGAAGGCACAGGATGAGGTTCCAAAGCACGTTAAATTACTTTGGGATCACCATTGCCCTTGCTCTCTTCCATCTACGTGTTCCCATCCACTTTTTATGCTAGCATTGGCACAAGTGACTCAGTTGCCTGACAACTGGAAAGACAGTATGGCTGATAACTGAAGTAGCAAAACCATTCAGAAAGCACTGGTCACCCAATGGCACAAGCAGCATTGCCAGAACAAAGGAAGTACTGCACTATGCAGAGCAAGAAGCAATGAGTGCAGCAACCCTGATTTAGGAAAGCTTAAGATCTTGTGCAATTACATTTTTAGGGAAGGAAAGAAGAAAAAAAAAAAAAAGCAGCTTTATCTAAACTGTTATCTTAGGAGTACAGGCTCAAGCAGCAGGGAAATAGACAGACAGAACCAAGAAGGTGAAATAGAAATGGGGGCAGCAAAATCTTTTGTCAATCCCACTCGCACCTCACCTAGCACAAAGGTAGTACAGACGCTTCAACGTTTCGTTTTCAGAAGCACAGGGTGCTCTCACCCACCATGCACTACTGCCACAAAGCCAAATTATAGAGAGCCAATAAATAAACTCTTTCAAACAGACATATGCAGAGATTCTTTAAATCTGACACACTGGTACAAACCTGCTTCACAAAAGAACCACTTTGACAGAAGTGTCCAGCTACAATAATTACAATTTAGGTTGTTTTTAATATTGTAATGTTAGCAAGAAGACATCAGTCTGTCATGTGTAGTGTTGCCCTGTAACATTCTTTCCAAAATCCCAGATGAAAAGACATAACAACGACCCTTAGAAAATTAACTCAGAATTAAATAAAAAACCTCAGAATTTAAAAAAAAAATGTAATATACAAAACTGATTAGTATTAATCACAGAAAATTGTGTACAACTTATGAAGTAGCTTAAAGCTTCAGTATATAGGATGGCAGGACTACAAACTACTCAGAAAAAAAAGTTTACAGTCTTATCTGAAGTGATGAAGCCTACCTTTGCCTGCTGCCACTGTGGGCTGTTTGTTAAGTATCAGATAGGAGAAAGAGAGAGCATTTGAGTAGTAAGGACATACTACATATCTTTCACCCAAATTTGTTTTTATACAAAATTCTGTTTTCTTATTTTATATAGACACAAGTCATTTGCAGTACTACAATCTCTACTTTGTCCACATTAAATACTTATTTTAAACTAAAATTTTCACACAAATTCATTAATCAAAAAAAGTTTGCTCCGATTTTTTGCTCCTTGATTTGTACCACCACATCTCACACTTTGCTGCTGTTATGAAATCACAAGGAAAGAATTTAACTTGGAGTGTGAAATAAGCAGCAGGAGCACATGAATTTAGAGCTTCTTTTCATGTGATAGTAATAAAAGTTAAAAAAAAAAAACACCAAATGCAGTTATAAGTATATAGTAGGGCACAGCATAAACACATATTGCTAGCATAAATACATATTGCTGAAGTTTTAGGTTTTTGTGAAAGATTATAAATCTCTTAAGAAAAAAATTAAAAGAATGTTAAATCTCAGAAGGAGAATAAATGATAGATTAATTATACTATTATGTAAAGGTTGTATCTTTTCTCTGTAGGAATTAAATTAACCGGACATCAGCACAGTTTCCTTCTACAATGAAACCACTACCACTTCTCCTTTTATTATTCAGTCTACAGCTGGATCTCTCTCATATATTCTGCCTGAATCTAAATCTACCAGGCTTAGTCCACAATGCAGCAGCTCATTTTAATGTATAACAGCTAAATATTAACATGTTCATGTATCAAACCAACAAATCCTCCATTAACTGCAGCTGAATCTAAGTCTCCACTTCCCCTGTCCTTTGTTACAGCCTGCCCACTCCCCGTGAGTATGCGGTCCCGCCAGTGCGGTGAACAATACCTCCACAGCTCCCTTGAGGACTTTATTTATCATAATCTACCAGTAAACCTCAAAATATTCCTCATCATTTTGACACTACCCCATAAGATGGACTAAGTTGGTTTTAAATTTAGCTCAATGACTCTTCAAAATCTAGCTCTTCATCTCTAATTCTTTCTTGTGGCTTTCAATCTAACTTTCAACTAAAACACCTTAAAATTCTTACGGCCAAGCCCTAAGGGTTCTAGTTAAATACCTATCTTCATCCAAAGAGATGAAGATGCAGATCAGGAGAATTAAAATGGAGGTTTTTGTAGCTTTGAGCTTCAGTTTATACTGAAGCACTACCAAGGCTTTCCAAAGTAGCCAGCTATACGCTCTCCAAAGGACCATTCCAGCAGAAAGACGTCAGATGCCATGACCCAACCTCACTCTTATGCCAGAATCTGAGGAGAAGGGTTGGTTGTTTTTCTTGGTGGTTTTTTGTTTTTTTTTTTTAACTTAAGAATTTTGGCTCTATATCACCTTTGCAGAATTACATGTTTTGGCATAAAGGCAGCTTTGCATATGGAATTGATACAAAGCTGCCTATACAGGCCTGCTCATTAAGCCTTGAAATAGGGACATAAGTACTGTGTGAGAAAGTTCAATTTTATATACAGAGTCAATATTGTGTCTCTTCTTTTTTTCCAGTTTATTCTATTCACTGGTTTTGAAAGAAGCAGTTGCTTTTTTCTAACCATTTTTTCCCCTGAATCCTTCAGGCATCCTGTCCTCTCTATACTACCTTTCCAATCACTTCATTAGTGTAACCTCTATCAGGACTGTTCATGAGCCCAGCATCAGCTCCCTCCTCTTTTCACTCTCTAATCAGTATTTATTAATCTTTTCCTACTTCAATTGATAAGGTGTCGCATTCAACATCTCTGAGTCTTCCTTTTCCTCAGCTAATAACCAGAGTCTGCAAATTCTTCTACAATATTCTCTAGAAGTTGTTTGCTTTCATCAACATTAATCAACACTCTTGTTATGGTGGCTGTCCTTTACCTCTCCTACTTGTAATTCCTTCCTCTCCGATCTTCTTTTATTCAATGAAATCCACACTAGTAACACTGAATTCACTCTTCTTTTTTCCCTCTGCTGCTTTTTGGCACTATCACGACTTCTTTTGCTTTCCGCATAAAGCTCAAGTTTCTCACCCTCCGGGATTCAGACCATTCAAGACTTGGCATTAAAATCTACTCCTGATGAACATTTACACAGAGATTACCTAACATTCCTTACTTTCTCTAAGGCCTCTCTCAATATTCTCTCTCACACATCTATAACCAGACTCCCCTATGCTCTACTCACACATCAAACAGCCTTTCACTTCGGATAGGACCTTCACGTCCCTTGAAATACAAACATTTCCAAGAAAGATAGCTCAAAACATAGGAGTCATGTTGTGTGTGCACAATATAATGCACAAAATGTTACACTCAATATTTTGTATCAGAAATAGACTGGACACACTGAAGAGAAGCAGGTATTCTACATCTGCTGTTAAGCATGACCACAAGCATAACAAGCAGAACTTGCACATTGTCCAACTTTCCTCTTACTCTCAAGAATCTTCCAGTCATGATAGACACAAATATTCTTACAAATAAAAAGAAAACATATACATTAAAGCTTGTTCATTCTAACTATGCTTATATCAGTCTTAAAAGCTCTATAGTTTGTGGGATTTTTTTAAATGAGAGAGTATTTGCCTCAGATTACAAGTAACAAAACCTCAGAGAGACCAGTTCACATTTTTCCTTTTCACTTGATACTCATAAAGATTCCCCCTCCCTACAAACCCATTCATATTCATGTACTTTGAAGAAAAAAACATTTTAGCAAAATTCTCTCTGAAATGTTTTTACTTACATAAATAACACTTTCTCATTGCTTTTCTTGAATTATATTAGCCCTATTGAAACTAGCTCTACAGTTAAGACACTGTGGGTGTATCTATTCCTTTAAGTTTTGTAATTTGGCCATGAAATTCAAAGTAATTTCAAGATAAAACTTAGCAACATTTAATTTTTAACACTAAAATAAAAAAAAAATTACAAATATTTGATTTAAACTGTCACAGAAAAATGAAAATAAATTACTCTTAAAAATTAACTTCTTTTTAGTGGCTCTGAATTGGTTTTGCACTTTCTAACTTGTTTTTACTCAGTACCTCCAAAGACTCTCAGATTAAATTTTAAATCTGAAAGACACTGATCAAAAAGGTAAGTTTTTTTGCTTAATTCTGACCATATAAAAGCTTAAGAATGTATCCTCTTGCAGCTTTTATCTTTTGTCAGGTAAGTATACCTTGCTTTGTCATATCTCAATACAATATCAATACAGCATGATTTATATTAAATGTTTTTCATTAAAAATACATAGAATAATACCATAAACTAAAAAACCACAGGAAAAAGGTCTAAAATGGGGTTATGAACAACTGCTTTTATTTGAATACACTCTTTTTTGTAAACCTGAATGATATATGAAATTCAGCTACTCAAAAGCTCGAAAAGAGTTAGAGAATATATCGGTGAGCTTGGATAACGCATATTAATAAAGTACTTTGACATCAGATGCTAAATGCATTCTCAAAAACAATATGAAAGCATACAAGCTATTGTCTTATGGCTTGTAGTGCTTCCCAGTATAGTATCTAATTGCTCATATTACACAGAGATGGCTTTTTGTCCTAGCTTAAATCTCCAACCTAGCATTTTCTAGCTTCACCCACCAAACCAAACTTCTCTGCTATGAAAGGTCTTTATATCTATGTCCCAGGAGCACAAAAGGAGCGGAAAGGTTACTATTACTAGGCCAGACAGCTAAGTTAAAGCTAGCATGGGTAGCCTTGTGCCTTCCTTTCAGTGGTGCTGACAGAGCATAGACATGTTTCCATAAATAGTCAGGAGACAGAAGACTAGTGATCTTCTCCAAAACACATGCTCAATTTCTGCTCAAACAAGGCAGAAAAGAATACATCAAACAGATAACCTTATTAATCAGCAAATACTGTATTTAAATTAAGGGATAGGGGACTAACAAGCATAGATACTAATATGTTTTTGAAGCGGTCATTCAAAGCAATACAAAGCCAAGACTTTACAAGTAACTCACTTTTTCTTTAATTTATGTTACTATATCCACAAAGCGCATACATCAAATAAAAAGCACCATCCTGTATACACCTTGTGCATTATTACAGAGATAAAGTTAAAATTTAAAATTAACTAATTAAAATTGCCAAATTATTCACATCAGATACTAACATACCTGTTCTTCCTTATAACTAAGCACAGCATAGTGAAAGTTCTAATGCTTCCACGCATTTGCATTAGCTCTGACCTGTAAAGACTGCCTCTCAGAATGACTCCTTAGATCATTCTGCATGCCTGCTCAAACCTTTGGCCTCCCTCCTGGGCCTGCCATCACAGGTGCCAATTGTGATGAAGATACTTCTGCTGCAGGAGACTAATTGAGACTAGCCTGAATTTCATCCAGGCCACTAAACAGTCATCAGGTGCTAACATCAGGTCTCAGTCAACATAAGCCAGGTGACCTACACACAAAGGGTTTCACATCTAATTACAAGCATTTAGTGCCATCCAGTTACCTGAAAGTGAACTCTAAAGAGACAGACCATATCTCACTGTGTACATAATAACTCCCTGCTTTAGAGACAATCTCAACCCTTATTAAGATGTAGCACATACCTTACTGTATCAGCTACATTATGTGTATAATAGATGCAGATCTTGAATTTTTACTAGAAGCCGATATTATTGGTACCAAAATTGCATACCCTAATTCTGATAAGAAACATTGCTGGGGTGTAAAAATCTTACATATCAATAAAAAGGTAAAATATAAATATTTGAACTGTCTCCACTGGAATACAGAATAGTTAAGAACAGAATTAGATACAAGGGCGCACTAGTAATCTCCAGACACGGCAACTTCAAGATCTCACAGATAAACAAAACAGCAGAAAAACAAAAGCAAGATTAACTAAAATCAGCAGCTAGACTATAAATAACAAATAGTAAAAAATCTGTAGTATTGTTTCAACCTCCATTTATTGTGAGCCAAAATCACTGAAACTAGAAGTCTGAACACTCAGTGAATGCAGTCCTGGGCTCTCTGAACACAAAACACCTGCAGTGCTGCAGAAAAGTTAGCAGGAGTATTTTTCTCAAGGATTTGGTGATCCTTTTCAAGTTAAAATACATGAAAAAATTCTCATTTTATTAGTTTCTGCAATAAAATATTACTAAAATAAGGGGCAATACCAGGACTGGATAATCATTTACACCTGATTCACACCACCAATCCTCAAAAAATCTGTCTCAACACAAAGTCAAGGTGTGCTTTCATTTACTCGTTATTCTTACTTAAATATTTCAGAACCTATTGCTGAAAAGCCAAGATGATTTTCAAGACTGAAATAATATGGAAAGAAACACATCTGAAAAAAGCAAACTTTAACAATCTTATTTACCTAAATCTTGCCAAAATAATTCAATTGCCATAAAATAGACATAGTCAAGGAACAAGACAGCCTTGCTGCATAATTCATCAACCATTTTAATCAGGTTCTCTACAGAAATGCTTTTAAAGAATGCTTAAGAAAAATCATTGCTAGTTAGGTATTTATGAGAGGTATTACTAACAGATAAAACAATAAACCAAAACCCACCCTATGGCCTCTGTAGTCGCATATGATGTTAATATAAAGAAAACCTATACCCCTCCCCTGAAATGATAAACAAACTGCAAATGCTAATACTTTACATGGAAAACTGATCTCAGTTAATAGGTTCCCCCTAGCATTTACCTTCAGTGAAAAATATTACATGCAAAGAAGTATTTGCTCAATTCTGAGATTGCTCTAGATCTCATTTATTCCATTCAAGTTAAAAACAAAAATCTGATCAACAAAATGGAGTTGTACACACAGGGTTAGTCCCAATTACTGGAGAAACTTTTAATTTTTTACTATTTTTACTTTTTTCATATGTACCCACCCCTAGATGTTTTTACATACCGACATATTCCCATATAAAGCATACTGACAAAAGTACATTACATACATGACTAAGATTGTGAACTAAATACTCAAAGCCTATGAAACACCAGAACTAAGTTTATCTGTGTAATGTGAATTCATACATCCTGACTATTTTATTACATACATCTTTCCCACACACACCTTGACCCTCTCTCAATGTGGAGTATGTAGAGTGAAAATAACATAGTAAGTCCCACTGGAATGACTGAATCACAAAATAAGAAACCTTTGGTTCCTCATCTTCATTGATTCTTTTTTGTTCTCTAGTCTAACATTCATCCCTGCTCCAACAAAACCAGACACTTCTGTCCTTTACAAAGCTTCAATGTCAGCAGGAGGAAACCAGAGAACAGGCTCTTCTGTGCTCCAGTGCACCAGTCTGGCCCAAAATCCTTTACACAAACAAGCTTGCAGGCCAGAGGACTTAGATAGTCAGATTCCCTGGGACAGCCCAAGTACAGTTCTGTCAGATGCCTTGAAACTGTGAACCAGGGGCAGAACAGTCAGCTATTCTTAACGGGACTTGCATGCACAGCCTGATCTGTACCAGGATGGGTGAGATGCTCAGAAAGGGCAAAACCCTGAGATTTTAACCATTAACTTCTAAGAGTTATTTAATAGGCGTTACTCAAATTTGAGCAGGTATTCAGACTGATTTAAAGGGCCAAAGTCATGTTCATGAAAAAAATCCCATCCTTCTCTGGCCACCTATCAAAGACTGCTAGAATCTATTAAGAATTTTCTTATTTTCCTTTTTTTTATTAATAAAACCACAACACAAATATTGCATTTTCTTAGCTGTTTTCTCACATAACTGAACAACTGTTTCATGCTTTTTAAGAAGAAAGTATGGGGCAATTGCATAAACTCAAATATTTCATTCCAAAAAGTTTAAATTTCTCAAGTTAATCTTGAGGATGAATTTCACATTTCTGGACACAATCTAATAAAGTGTTGCAAATCCCTCACTATTCGATTGGTGTGAAAGAGAGACAGCGGACTACCCCCAGCTCAGCTCTATCCAGCTATGGGTCTCAAAGTTAATAGGCTCAGCTCTATCCAGCTATGGGTCTCAAAGGCTGATGCCTCTTGCTTGCCTCCTTGCCAATGTTTATCACACCTCACTTGTGTCAAAATATGCAGTGGATTTCATGAGACTCACTTGGTTTTGAGAGTCAGAGGAACCATCAGCACATAAGGCTTTACTAATTCATAACATATAAACAGAAGAAAATAACGCTAGAAAAGACATTAACTTCCTTTGTAGCAAGAGGTTTTTGTCCCAACAGGCAACAAATCATAGTGACTGGATGACCAAAGGTCATTCCTCAGAGGTAAAGATATGATATTAGGCTGATAGACCCTTAGTCATAGACATGCACCAGTATGAAATAGGTTAAGCATTGGCAGGCCTCAGGCTTCAAAAAAATGCAGCAGACACCTTCACATAGAGTGAAGCAGCAGTCCTGAATCTATAATCAGCCCTTGATAATTCTTGTTACCCCTTCTGTAACACCACTGGGGATGTGTCCTTCACCTACACTCCAAACAGCTTCTCATTCATCGTTACAGTTACATCAAATGAACTTTGCATGTAAAGATACACACTCCCACTTAATGTCATTCTGTGTATGTTTTCTTTGTACAGTCAAAAAGCATGTATTTAACAAAAGTACTTTAGAATATTGTGCAAAATGAAGACCAGATTATGAAGTGAATGTTTCCCGAGTAATAAATCCTTAGCTACAGAATTTATAAAGCTGAATATTAATGAGTATTAATGGTTGTTTGTTTTTTTTTTTACTATTAGTTGAACATTGTGTTCTTGTACTTCAGTTTTAATTTCACTAGAATGTTTTGCTTTTTGCTTCAGAACAGTTAACTTTATTTTAGAAAACATTGATGGTTGTGTCCCTTAAGAAATTCTGTATAGAATCAACAGTGGTTATGTATCGTAAGTATCAATTATTTTTTCTTGAACATGTTAACTACATAACATTTAGTTGCCTTCCAGAACTGTAAGTATTTTTATTTATTTCATTTCAAAAGATCTGGAATGTATATTTTGGAGTCTGCAATATACAATTTGCTTTTGATTGTATCTCCTAGAAATGTTTCTGGGAAGCACAATAATGTTTCCCCTTACTACTCTCTATACACTTGGAAACCTTCTTAGATAATTTACATGTAATTAAACAAAAGCTGTTAAGTTAAAAAAAGAAAAACAGAAAAAAGAATCCTGATGCTTTTTTTATTATACATATTAATCAGAATATTTTCCTCTATTAAAAAAATCTATTTATGTATTTATTGAATCTTATTGTAGTTCAGAACAGAGGTGAGGTATTCAAATTGCATTCATTAACTACAACCCAGATACTTAACCTGGACTGAAATAACTAATCGGTATAGGAACTCCGAGTTCAGATTATCTAACTAACCTCAAATGCAAAAATTACACACTCTCTATGTAATTATGAAGAAAACACCCAGGAACTGAGACAAAATTCATTGAAAATGGGTGCCCTGACACAGAATTCACAGCTGGAAAATAAATTCATTTTCCTGTTTAAACAAATATTGCCTCTCACTAGGATAACCAAAAAGGAAGGCTGTATTGCATGACAAATATACATGTTTTGGCAGTGCACGTTGTCTCTGCCTGCATATATCACATTCATTACTATGGCTTAGGGAGGACAGAATGGGTTAGCTACACAGTTTAATGTGTTGATGTCTCTTCGTCCTTTTCCTCCCTGGGTAAGATGAAAAATTATATGACTTTTTTTCATTATTAATAATGAATGCCTTTCTTGTTGACAGTCCTTGCTGCCAAGTAAGAAGCCTTGAACTTTAATCTTTATGATGCAAGATTTCTGTTCACATGGAAATGTGATTGTTCAGGAGAAACTTAATACCCAGTTTCTATAATATCAGTTGTTATATTCCTTTTATAGTTTTTTTTAAATCTCTCAATATTTTTTTTCCGACATACATTTGGTACCATGACAGATAGACTGGGGAAGGCATGATGTAACCCTTTACTGCATGGCACCAAAAACACTCTTTGTGATTTCTAAAACACGACACTGAACCAAAAGGTGATCGGAAGTGATTTTCCTCTGTATTATCATTCCCAGAAGTTACACAGCCCTGGCACTCTTAACAGTATTTAGAAATCCATCAAATTCCAGTTGTCAATTACTTTTGTGTTCGTATATATATATACACACACAGACATATACATAAAATAATTATATATATTAAAAAAAAAATCCTGGGAGATACATACATACACATATATATATTATAATTCATTACATAAAGTAAACATCATGCAGTATTGTCAATATACACTGTGATTCTCTTCTATTTTCTTAGTCTGCTAGCAATGATTATAAGAAACCTTCAGATTATGAGCCACTGTTGGCTGGAAGTGTATCTGGAGTAAAAGAGTGGCTTGCTTTCCTTTCTCGGGTATCCTCTCTCCCAAAAAGTTTTACCTACTTCTAAAATCTGTTACACATCTCAAGGGTTAGCCTGGACTGGTAATAATTATAAAACTGGTAATAATTATAAAAGGTGAGTGATACTCCCAGGTTTGTGCTTCCCTATCTCTTGATGATGTTCTTGATGCTCTAACTCACAACAGAAGGACGGCTGAAGTTCAGATTGAAGCTGACATTCCAAACCGAGAATACAACTAGGAAAAAAAAACTCGAAAAGGAGCAGCAGGGCACAAAATTAAACACCAAGTACCAACTTACAGGCAAACTGGTTCTCATTCCCCACAATAATATTTAAATTTTGATAGAAAACTCTCTTAATCTTCATATTCCAGTGGAAAAAAATTAGGGGG
>NW_008794125.1:4496257-4510248 GCF_000699145.1 Aptenodytes forsteri | reverse complement strand
CAAACAGAATTTTTTTTCTCTAAATGAAAGCTTAAATTAGGCAAAAAGTAACAAGATGTCACAAAGGATGACATAATAAATTTTATTTCTAATATGTATATATTTAGATTAACATAACAAATGTGTTCTATTATAAATATATCATACTTATAAAATTTAACAAATACAGAGTAAAAATAAATTCACTAACACTTAACCTCACACAACTCAGGAGACTGTGCATTTTACTAAATAAATTTTTAAATATTTTATATCATGATTAAACTTTAACTTAGAATCTTCTAAACATTCCTGAAATTACGAATGAAGAGCTCATGAAATTATCAATTAAGCTTACCATTAGATATTAGAAATATGGGTAGCAAGACATTTCTTTATAAGAACTGGGAACCTCTCTAAAATAAATTATTCTTCACATCTGCAGTATACAGCTTTATCTGAAAAACTTTTTTTTTTTTAAGTTTTATTGGAGGAGACATTCTTCCTTAAAGTACATGATATGACCAGAATGTACATTCCACAATGTCATTCTTAGTCTCTGTGCTTGAACTTAACTCTCTACACTGTTTTTCGATGAGTTTATAGTCTATCAAAGGATGTTTGCTCCTTAAAAAACCCACACAAAACCTCAAATATTCAAAAGCACCATTCTGATTGTATTACTTATATCACACACATAACTTTTAATCAGAATTTTTTTTACGTTCTTTTGTTTTGCAACAAAAAAATCAATCACTAGAAGCTTCTTTTCCCTTCAGTACCCACAAATATCCTGAGTATACTGTGCCAATGCTTACTTAGTTACACAATATTTTTTGGTGTGCTATCACTATCATCAGTTAATTTTGGTTTATGCATAGCCTTTGTCAAACTAAACCCAACTTTACTTGAGTTATGTCCCATGTAATTTTAACTTTTACTCCAATAAGATGTCCGAATCAGATACTTGGAGAAAAACAGTAGTTCAGTTTAAATTTAGGAATTTCTGTTTTTCAGCACAAGAAAGATTCAAATGCTCAACAGTCCTGAACCTTACACATAATTTTTATGTTGCTTTATTGTTAAACAGAACACGGCTATGTAACTTACTCAAAGTAAGTTTACAAACACAAGTTTGCTACCGGCAGTGAGGAAGTGCAATGCAGGGAATAATGGGCTTTTGTGGGGGATAAACATTGTAATTTATTGTTGTCTTTATCTGTTGTTGTTATTGTAAATTTAGTATTTGATAATATAATTTCAATAATTACGAGATACAATCTGAAAAATAAAAATTATAAATACATTTAATATAATGAATTTACTGATCCCAAATAATCAAATACTTGATTATTTTAGTGCCACCCCCACAAAAAAAGCTGATATGCAGTCTAAAAACTACTTTCTTCACTATACGTTTAAAAAATGAAATGGCACAAACATATTAGAGGGTTTCCACACCTGCTGCAATGTAGACAGTTGTAGTTAGGGCTGGAGAGAGATGACGTCAGTGACAGGATAGAAAATGTGATTGAGTAGTTCTCAATATGATGCCAACTATGACCTTTGGATTCCGTTTCAAATCTAGCTATCATGTTATCACAATAATATAGTACAGGATGGATACTGTTTTGCTAATATGATATATAGATTCCTAATAGGAATTTCATTCTTATAACTAAATTACAGATATGCCAACTATGATATATTTTTATGTGCATGTGGCACAGTATTTCGTAACATGCTACAGCATTTTTTTTCCCTTGACATACAAAAAGACTGAAGAAAAAAATAATAAAAGATTCAAGCTGAATAACATGTCAGTGCTTGCAACTTGAGTTGACTTTGTACACCAAACCCCAAACGGTCATCTTTCATTAATAGATTCTTATTGGGGAAGTGTTAAAATCTTTAAAAAAATCTTGCAGAGGGTATGAAATGACATTCAGTTAAACAATACAGCAGCAACTTACATCAAGATTTGATTTTATATTAATACATTAGAAGTTGGAAAAGACACTACAAAAAACTGCTGTATCTCTAAAATACTATACTCCAAACGGTAGCTTGTCTGTGTGAAGCAAGTTATGCTGCCTTCATTGTGAAGGTGAGTTCTGAAAAACAAAATGATAGTTTCTCTCCAAAAGTAAGCTGTGAAATATTGATTCATGCATCATGTTACTAAATGCTAGGCCTTCTAACTCTTGGTAATGATTATGTGAATGAAAACTAAGATATGAGATACCAACTCAAAATAATCGCACATAGAAGTCACATATTTTAAGCTACCTAATTTACTGTGAATCTGGAGGGACACAAGGAGCTGGAGAGAGTGCAAAATCCATCATTTATAACTTGCCTAAAATTTGCTTTTAAGTGACTCATTATAGAGGAATTACAAAAATATCACTTGTTTATTTCCTTTTCAGGTAGGTACTTGAAGGGATATAAAGTAACATGCAAGTCCACTCTAGCCCAACTGAAAGCAGCAAACAGATAGTCACCTGGCTGTATCTCAAGCGTATGCAGTACTAAAAGTTCATCCAATGGTGATAATATAATAGAATCTTCTGCTGGTGGAACAGCTGTGTTACTGATATTTGCATTCAGATTCACTGGAGAGAAATAGATTTGTTTGTCAATGACAGCTTTTGATCATTCTGCAAGGAAATCATAAGTAAAAAATGGCAGTTACAAATTATCTCAAAAATGTGGTATGCTTAAATTAAATATGTAATCTTACCCTTTCTTGCTTTCATCTTAAAGCACTGCAAGGTTTTAACACACTACAAAATACAGTCGGAGATAATTTCTTCTTCCACTGAAATGCTGGCCTCTTGCAATTTCAAAAACTAAACCAGTAATTAGTCATAAGCTCTGAAATTATGAAAAAATACATCCTATTTCAAACAAGTAGTTATGGAGAAAATATTTTAATTATGCAAGCAAGACCTTGACTAGGTTTATTGGGGATAATCACCTCTAAGAAAACATTCTAAGACAGAAACTGATTAGAAACCTGGAGCATTCTCCACAACCCAGTACCCACACACTCAACTCTCTACCACATCATCTATTTGCATAGAAGTGTCCCAGCTACTGAATGCTTGAAAGAATTCCTCATGATAACCAAAGTAAATTTTAAAGGAAAACCTTCGTTCATTCCTTCAATTCTTCTATCCCATGCACACTCAGTAATGAGAAAATGTTTTTCCGAAGCAGGATAACTGACTCCTCTAAAGGAGGAATTAATAATTAATTGCATATAGCGTGCAGGATTTGTGCCAGAAGTCTACTACTCTGTTTTGTTGAGTCTATTTCAAGAAAAAACATCCTCAGAAATCTTAGACTGAAAGACAAAACCACCTCAATCTTTATCTTTTTCCAAACAGGTGTGATATACAGCTCAACTGAAAATAGTACAGTTCTAACTTGCAAGAGAATTAAGACTTGTACAATGATAAATAAAATGTTCAGTAATGTGCTTTTGGTGTGACTGAATAAGGCATCTGGATAAAATTGAGAACTACAGGAGAACACTAAATCATTTTTAAAACATGCATGAACTTTAGAATGATGCTGTCATCAGATTATTTATATTCTAGACATACAAAAGTGCCATATATTTTAGATCTTTCATGGCAAAACAAAAGCTTTACACAAGTAAAATTAAGTATTTAGATGCTTTCATGCAGGATTTATTAATTCATATTTTGCCCTGTCTCTATATTTCTCTGAATTCCAACTGTATTTTTGTCATTTTAGTTTTATACTGTGTGGTACATTTGTTTCATTATATATTAACTGATGGGCAATCTGACTTCATGCAGAACTGGATATACCTGAGAAAACTTACCCTCAGAGGATCATCAAACTAAACAAAAAACAGGACCCAAAGAAATGTAGTAGAAAAGGTCGGTTTCGTACTATTTAGACAAAAATATCTTTACACACCTTTAATGCTCATCTGAATTAACCATGCTATAGAACACAATTAGCCTATAGACCAGCCAATAGTAAAAAGGAAGTTATTTCACACAGTAAGACTGTCATACACTGTCTTTCAAAAGATTTTCTCAGTACTCTTCCTTTATAAATACATACAAACCTTCTCCATACAAATAAACATGTACAAGAACGTATTTCCTTGTTTTCCAGACAAATTGTGTAAATTATACTATTTTAAGTGGTCTCAAAAAAAAATTAAAATAATGACTTTTTTCTATCATCATCAAAATTTGTTCTTTGATCTGTTAAAACATAGGCTACACCGTCCTCACCTCTTGCCTTAATCAGAGCAATGACTCTCTTTCTGGGTTTCTTATGTGGTTTTTTTTCAGCATTAACCCTAAAATGCTGCTGTTAGCCATTACTGCATCTACCAAGCCACAAACATTTTTCATAGTTCTTCAGCTTGAAATTTTCCACTTGTCCCTAATTTTTGCTCTCTTGTTCTGCCAACTATTCTGAGTATAGCCATCAAATCTTTCTCATAGTAACCTTTTTTAATTTGCTCCAGAGCAGCTAAACATACCAAGCATTCAAAATGTCACAGAATAAACAGCTCCAGCTCAAGTCTTCCTCCTATCGTACTGACCTGTGTACCAATTTAACAAAACCAACTTTTACTTTATAGGCACATTTGTTAATATAGTATACACCTACATTGTTAACCATGATTTCATTTTCTTGTTCTACTTAAATAAGTTAAGCAAAACAAACAAACAAAATCTGCAACCAAATAAATATCTACCTGCAAAGCCACACTGACTTAAAAGCATATTTGTAGGTAAACAAATATAAATGATATTGTAAGATTTGTGTAAGCACGTAACAGGACTGATTCAACACACAGAACAAATCAGAATGGTTCTATATTGTTAATACAGAACACTTCTAACCCATCACTTTTTCTGTGTGGTATCAAGGAGTTTCTGGCACTAAGGCAGAGGGGAATGGTGTTTGCTGGTAGCTGTCACACACCTCTCAGTATGACTTTATATGATGTTTAAGCATTTAACAAGTTGTTGTTCTACTCATGGGAAAAAGGTTTCAGATGACTAAGAATGGGGCAGTAAGTATGGAAGGAATAATGCATCCCTAGGGACCTGTACCACATAGATTATAATATTGAAAACACCGGACTTGCGCATACCAGAATTCACAGAACTGCTCAAACAGAGGTCTTAATCGTCTGACATAAAAAAGCCATTTCAATTCCACTTTTTGTTAAGTGGTAAATTATGTGCTCAAAATGTTCTAGTGAGCCAGAACTCAGATTTTTGAGTAATATTCCAAAGTGTGATGATAGGGTAGATCAATAAGATAAAGTATAGAACCAACTAAGATAATACACCACCATCTGCTATAGATTTAGGTGTAAAAATGCACATATATTGATTCAGTAGATGTTTATTCAAGAACACAGAAATTAGTCTTTATTGTGATAGAAGCAACAGAAAGGAAAGATAAAGTCTGAAGCTATTTTAAAATTTAGCATGTCAAATCCTTTCAGCACACACCAAACACTGTATTTTCAGTTTGTTGGTTCAAATGTTAATATTCTCGTAGTGAATTATGTTTCAGGAGTCCCTTTTCTTTGAAACAAAAGGTAAATTTTCAAACTCTTGTTATACATTAATTACATCTTCTGTATTTTAATACCTAGCTAGCTATAGGAAAGTTACCATACTAGCTTTTACAATAAATGCAAAATTCTTTACTTGAGAAACAACCCACATATAAAACCACTAACACAAATGCTGACAATCAGTCTGACATCCAATCTGTTTCCAACCTACAGCCACAGAAATAGAGCACTCCAAATTCCAAAAAAAGATCACTAACATTTTCCCTAGTTTAAAGTACTTTAAAACTTTTTTTATGACTCAGAAGCTTTGCCCCTGCTTGGTTCATCCTTCCTCCAACTCATTAACACATATAATTAAAATGTAACCACCTAAGGTTTCTTGTATTGGGGTTTTCAAAGAATAATAAGGCAATAGACTGTCACTGAAATTCAAGGCATTGAGTTCTCAACAATTTTCTAAAAGCTCACCTTTAATAGCTATAACTGTAATGTGACTACATCAGTGACAACAATTGAGCCGTATGAGTTATGTGGTGATTTCCAAATAGCCAGTAACAAAAAAATCTCAAGATACTAAATTTCTCAGGTAAGACAGAAATGAAAAGCAAAAGGAAAGAAAAAACATCTAAACAACATAGGTGGAATTCAGCATGAATACCGTAAAATACCAATGCCTATGATAATTCAAAATTCAAAATTCAAAACATTCTTGTGATGTAGCATAAACAAAAGGTTTTGATCAAAAAGTAGTAAGATGTTTGAATAATTTGTTCTGTGAACTGCAAACTGCAAAATACCAGGAAGAGTTATCACTCACAGAATACAGAGGTTGGAAGAAGAAAAACCTGAAAATCAAGACTTTATCCATTACTCAAAGCAATACAAAACCTACTACTACTACTACAGCAGCAAATGTAAGCAAAGTGATGAAGTCTGGTAATGAAGATGATGAAAACAGTACACTGAGTAACGCCAAGTCCTGCATCTGGGGAGGAATAGCCTCATGCACAAGCGCAGGCTGGGGAACAACTGGCTGGAGATCAGCTTTATAGAAAAGCACATGGAAGATCAGGAGGACAAGCTGAACAGAAGCCAGCAACGTGCCCTTGCAGCAAACTAGGTCTCCAGCATCCTGGGTTGTGTTAGAAAGGGCCTGGTGAGCAGATCACAAGGGAGGTGATTCTTCCCCTTTAACTCAGCATTGGTGAGTTATACAAAATACACCTGGAGTATTGTGTCCATTTCTCTGCTCCCCTGTACCAGGGAGAGATGGACATGCTGGAGTGAGTCCAGCAAAGGGCCAGAAAGATGATTAAGGAAATGGAGCATCTGACGTACAAGGAGAGGCTGAGACAACTGAGACTGTTTAGCCACGAAAAGAGAAGGCTCGGGGGGATCTTACCGATGTGGATAAATACCTGATGGGAGAGAGTAAAGAAGATGGAACCAGACACTTCTCATTGCTGTCCAGGCAAATTAGAAGAGGCAATGGGCACAGACTGACAAACAGGACATCCCATTTAAACATAAGTAAACCTTTTTTATTGGGAGGAGGATCTATCAAACATTGGAACAGTGTTTCCACACAGGTTGTGGAGTCTCTGTTTTTGGAGATACCCAAAACCTGGTCTCTATGTACCTGCTACTCAATGTAGCTGAACCTCCTTTGTGCAGAGGGGGTGGATTCAACATTCTCCAGAGGTCCCTTCCAACCTCTGTCATTCTGTGATTCCATAATATTAAAACTCTGAATCTTTTACTGAGTGTTGGAATAACCAGCCACATACCTTTTATAAATTACCAAACACATATCAAATTATTCAAGCCTCTCTGGTGTGCTGCTTTTAAATCTTTAAGAATTCAGTTACAACTACTCCTCCTGATAGTCAGAACCTGCACCTGCCTATGTTGTTATAACTTAATTAAAATAGATAAGAAAGCATCAAGAAAAATTAAAAGGAAAAAGTGTATTGAGTTTATGTGGCAAGGTTTTGGTAGTGAAGTCTGTGAAGCACTGAAATGTAAAAAGGTGAAGCGAAAAAAAATTTAGACCATCTATAATAAGGAGAAGAACAAGCAATGAAGAAAGAATAAACTCAAATGTAATACTGGCAAGCTAAAATATTTCAGTGATGACACACTTGGAATTTCAAATCCAAATGATAAAGACTTTATTCTAGGATAAGGCACCTGAAGATTTAACTCCGAAAGAACTATAAAGATCTATGCATATGGATCTTTCATGATAGAAAAACCTTAAATTGCACAGTGCCAATTCTATCATCCTGTCAAAATCTTTATAATTTGTTAAAAATTTTAAAACTCCACTGCTGCTAAAATGTAAATTATATTGATTATTACATCTTGTCCGTTCTTGTGCTCAGCAATGATTACTGAACCTAAAAAAAATGGACACGAAGGTTTTAAATATGAACTCAGAAAGCAATAATCCTCTTTTGTCCAGACCAACTCTAACCACAACTTTGCTCTTACTCATAATTCCTCATGCTATGACACTGATATCTTTTTAACAGCTTTAGTATGTACTGAATGCATGAAAGACATAGGATACTGAAACTTAAAGTGGGGAAAAAATCCTTTAGTTCCAAGACAGATTATAGCTTCTGAAATCTTTTCAACTTCCTCCTACCTACTGTGTTTCATTTCAGAATCCACCACTATCATACAAAAAAGAAGGCTTGCTCTGTCAATGGGGTAGCATATTCAACGAGTGTTCATCAAAAACCTTTGTCTGCCATAAATTGGGTCTTTGCAGCCATGTTTGACAGCTGAATCATAAAAACAATCTTCTGTGAGCTTTTTTAAGCTTTGAAAAGTAGTATTTTAACTCACAGTTCACCTCAAATTGTCTCTCTTTCTGATCAATATCTCTTTAAAGAGTTTTCCCTGAATTAATTAGCACTTTTATTTCATATTTACTACTGTAGTATTTTCACTTTTTAAAAAAAGGATTTGTTCACAAGATGTTTCTCACAAAAGTTTCCACAGAACATACAGACTTGAAAACAGAAGTGAAAATTATCCAAAGTCACAGTGTTTATCCCCCCACCCAATCCATACACACACAGCCATTTGAATATGATGGTACACCTTTTATACAGCTAGCTACTAGCTAACCATAAAAGACTACCAGTTACTAGTTACCGTATACAGTTTCCAGCAGCCCCACCATCACTGGAGGCCACTCAAATTATTGCAGACACTTTTTCTAATAGTTTAGAATGGGTAGGCCTACTAAGAAAAGTCTGACTACTGATAACATGGACAGAAATTATTCCTACAATTTAAAAAGAAGCAATCAAACAATATTTGGATGCATATATAGATATATTATCCAGGTATAACACAGAATGATGTGAATAATCACATAAAAGAATTCAGTTTAAATTGTAAAAATTAAATTTGCCCAATGTTACTTCTTTGAACCTGCTATGAGGAATGTCATTGCAAAGAGAACACATCAAAAAATTGTTTGATTTACAGAGGAGATCTGACTTAGGAAAAGTTAGAGAAATTACTGAAGTTTCATTATTGAAAATACTAAAATAAACAAACACTGCAAGAAGTATGAAAGGTAAACATTTATTTTCATAATCCTATTATGTGTTGCTCTGGTTTTACTTTGCTCTGTATTCTTCTGCCTCCTTCCCTGGTCTCCCCCTTTTTCTGTTCCATCCTGCCCAAATGCCCAAATGTAAGCATATACACATTTTTATACATACATATATGTGTACAGAAATGCCTGTGTCCTTTCTAAACCTGTTACTAATATGCCTGATGCAAGTTAGCCAAGAACACTGCTATGAAGAGAGGTAAAGGGAAGAGAGGGAAACATGCTCTACACACACCCCAAAATAATCATTTTGCCCAGCTTTTCTTCCCCTTTGGATGACAGGCAGAAGGCAGAGATGCCAAGCTGTGGAAGACATTTTCCAGCGATGGCATCTGGCTCTTTGGCACACTGCACTAACATTTGTGTTGGCTTCTTTGCCATCGCCTCTGGGTTTGTTAATGGGTTAAGTTGATGATAGGATGTTGTCTGCTCCTGGATGCCACATTTCTTTTAACTCACCTTTGATTGTATTCAATTTCTGTAAGAATAAAGCTGCTCTTCATCCTCCTGAAATCTTTGTACTTTAGCTGACATATGTAATGATGTAATTTAGGATAGTCCTGTTGTGCTAATGGATAATTTGGATAGGGCTAACCACTTCTTTGTATATTTTACACTTCAAAAATGATGTCTGCCAAAACTTATTAATACAAATACTTTATTCAAGGACACTTTTTTCTTCTGTGATTTTAAAAAAAGAACTAAAACTCTGAAAGTACTGTTACAATGACAAAAAGGAAGCATTTTCAAAATTTGATTATATTTCATTATAAACCCTTGTCTTGTGTCAAAAAAATCATAGTATCCTTCTCTATATATTGCAGGAAATATTGATGGAACATTTATATTTTAAAGTAACAAGTCAATAAACTGCTTTAACACATCACAAAAGGTAACTCCAATGGGCTTATCTCAAAACAACATGGTTTCTAGTTTAGAAATATCAGTTTATATGACAGTAATGACTAAAACAGATGGGCAAGGAGCCAAAAAGTGGCATCACATCGACAATGGGCTGAATGGAACTGGGAGCTGTGGAGCAGAAAGGAGCTATGCCAGATTGTGTGGCAGCTGAGAATCTTATTGGTGACCATTTGCTGTGCAATCTCAGACACATCTAAAAAAGTATGCGTTCCCCATTGATTTCATGCTAAAATGGTAAAGAAAAAAACCTCTGTCTGAACTTGAACGCAGTACATGCTGACAAGTTCTTTCCTTTGAGTACTCAGGATTTTCCTTCTTGCACTTCCTTGTTCCTATCTACCATTCATAAGATTGGCTTCACATTTTAGATCAATATTGTGTCAGATGTTACATTAGTGGCAGTCAAAACAACAGAGGTCTGCAGACAGAATTAACCAGTAGATTCAAAATATTCCTAAAACTTAGCCAGATAAAAAAACCCCAAAACCAAACACCACATACTATTTCTTCCCTTCAGGAAATCCATTTTAAAATACTGGCAAAATATTGATAAGCAGCACTTCGCTAAAATAAACAGAAATAAAAATCTAGACTCAAAAGATACATGATCTCTAAAATGACTAGAAAAATGCAAAGCAAAACCAGAAGTCCTTAACTGTACCATATTCCCATCCGAGAGATTTTTTTTTCCCAAAAAGTAGTTCACACAAAACTTTCCTTTAAATCTCTCTGCTGACTAGTCAACCACTGTACATCTTAGAAAATGCATTTTTCTAATTATTATTGGAATTGGCCATCATTACACAGAATACTAAACAAGCTAGCTGAGTAGATTAAGATCAATATTCATATGAATTATTCTCTTACAGTAATTAATAGCTTTCAATTGTTAAGACTAGTACAGTCACAATAAAGAATTATCTTCAGTCCAATCTGATATCTAATGTTATTTAGATTATGAATAGCTTTTAATAAAGAAATCCTTTGCATATAAAAGGGTTGGCATTTCTTCCTGAGTCTCTCAACAGGATATTCAGGCAGGTAGCCTTGCAATTAATCTTAGCAGTTCATTCATTTTCCAAACATACTTGCCTATTGACTGCTACAGAAAAGTGCTCATTCACTCACTTGCTTACATTAATTATACATAGGAGATAGAGCCAAGGAAATCTGCAAGACACCAGAGACTCCATTAGTTTTCTGTGTAAATTCCAAATTTGTTTCATGTAAACAGAATGAGGCATATTATTGACACTGGTAGGTACCTGTCCAAACAGTCTCCTGATTACATGTGCAAGTTAGGTTGATATCACATCACCTTTGCAATTGTTACAGCAATTCTTACAGACTCTATACAAACCTCACCAAGAGATTTCTGATGTTTTATCTGCCTTTCAGAATTTCAGAGGCAAGGAAGAAGCTGTACAACACTAAACTTCCATCAGACTTTTCCAGCTTAAGCATTTATGCCTGGTATTTTTACATGCTAAACTACATTTGGTGACCTTGGATTCACAACACTAGAAATAAGTGAAGAAGGTATGAAAAGGTTAGTGGTAGGGCAAACAAAAACTAGGGGAGGGAAGGACAAGGCAAAGGGAGAAGAGCAAGTTAGTTACAGTATAGAATAATTTTTATTTACCTGGACTTCTTTACATTAACCTCTGACTGCAACTATATTTCCTCTTGATTTTTCCTTCACAACACCTAAAAAGTAGCCCAGCGATGAACTAAATAATTATTGTGCACACTTCACTTTTGTCCCAGTTCCAACAAAATTTGATACCTCTCCAGAGTTCAGATTTTTCCTGAAGTGTGTGATCTAAAATTCTTACAACTTAGCAAACATGTATGACATATTATACACTTTACCCAAATTAAAAAACTCTCTTTTACATGTGCCAATATACTCCATGCATGAGGCACAGTATTTATACTGCATAAATTGAAAGCAAGCTTCTTCTTAAAGGTAGGACAAGATAAGTATGAGGGAAACCACTGTAGATGTGAACAGAAAAATTCTATTCTCACTTGAATCACAGCATGCAGACAAATATTCCAATTTTTGTGTGCATGTGAACTTCGCACTGTTTCATGGAATATAAATTTTGTCAATTAAAAAATATGTCACATTAACAATTAATTTGGACATGGATTTGTAGAGTAATTTGCATAAACACACACATATGTATGTATGTATGAAAAAAACCCCTTGCATCAATCAGTAGCTTTCTGGAAAGGGAAATAGTGAAGATCATGGTTTGCTGCCTTTAGTCAGTTAAAATAAATTAAAATAAAATAGCATTAAAATGCAAGAATTAATCTTCAGCTGATAAATAAATAAATAAATAAATAAATATAAAATTCTGTAATTCCACAATTAAGTCTGGTTAAGTTTAGGGGAAAAGAAAATTATATTTTCTCTAATACCACCAATTCAGCCAAAAGAAGTACTTAAAAGGAGGAGGAAACCAAATATCTCAAGCAACTGCAAAATAAAAGTGGCAAAACACAGCTTTTGAACTTCTGGCTCTTAAAGGAGCTAGGTGCACCCAGTGTAAGATGGGAGACATCCATCATACTGGAAGATGAAATTCTTACCTGAAAAAAAACCTGTGCTTAATAATTTATCAATGATATCTCACTCAGTATTGAGGACCTGATAATTTCAAAGCAAAAGCAGCTGTCAAAATGTCTCCTCTGTTATGAAATTACTCCAGTCTCCAACACCTCTTGAAAATAATCACTGTGTATAAAAACAGATGGTACTATTTTATTAGACCAACTCTTTCTTACATAAGGTGACCTGCCATCAGTATAAGTGCAACAAACTCACTGCAGCTGCTAGTAGGTGAGCTCATAATATTGTCCTTCTCTGTCATCAGCTCTGTTTTGGGGCCTGGTGCATGACAATCATGTTCTGTGTAAAACGATGTGCTTGAAATAAACAAGTCTCTCTTTAAATACCTTGCTTTCTCCTAAGAAGAGAGCATGTCAGATGAGACAAAAGGCCACTAGTGCATACACACTCTTACAACTGAAACCCTAAAGTAACTTCCTTCCATTTGTGGGGGAAGATGCAGCGAGGTTGGTGGTGCCATATCACCACCTGAAGAGCTGGCAGTGTAATGCTGTCTTGTTTGAATTAATCATTATTTAGTTAAATCAAGGAATTTAAAAGACGACTTTTCCATTTTTTTCTAAAACAATGTTTTAACTTTGGACCATCAACCTTGACGATGTTCCTTAATGTTTGAAAACAATAAATGCAAAACTGTCAAAAGCTGTGCATTATGCAGATCCTGTGGTCACCATTAAAGATTAAATATGCATGAACTGGCAACAGAAATCTGCACCATGAAGTACAACAGGCTTGAAAATTCCAATTTAATTGAAGCAAAGATTGTGTGAGCTCTTATTAATTCTATGTGTTAAGGAAACACTTTCCAATAGAGAACATTTCTGTTAAGAAACTGAGATGTAATGTATTATGTAACATAAAACCACAGCCACTGAATATACACAGAAGTGCAGCTTCTCTACTTGAAATACACTTAGTGGTACTTACTCCATGAGAATATATAAGTGAGAATAAGCCATTTTGAAAACCATTTCATAGCAAAAATACGTTAATATCAGTTACTACAAACCATCTGGTCGATAGTTACTATAAGCCATAGCTTCACACTTAACTCAAGAAAATCCTTAAAAACACCAAAACTCCTTAATGCAAATACACCCAAAGCAAGAGTGGTCTGAACCCAAACATAGGCAGTTGTCACTACCAAAAATAAAGGTAAGCAAAGGGGTTCTGCTAGAACTGTTTTGTTACAGTGTGGTATCGGGGGGGGGGGGGGGCCCAAA
>NW_008794125.1:4486930-4496230 GCF_000699145.1 Aptenodytes forsteri | reverse complement strand
CAAGGAAATGCCAAAAAGAAAAGTCGAGTTTAGCAATTTTATCCCTGGGAAAAGGTAAAGAGAGGGCTGTGGGCTGAGGGATGCCTATAAGGAGCTACTATCTATGAACAAAGAAATTATCCTTTGATAATTTTTGATTCCTCTTGTTTTCATCAAAATAGGACTTCGCACCTTTTTTGTTAATAAACAGGAGAGAGTCAAAGAAACAAATATCTCAATTTTAATTTGTCTCCTAATGAAAGAAAAACACGCCACCTTGAGAAATTTTGGATGACCACTCAAGATAAAAAGAACATCATATCTATGAACAAAGAAATTATCCTTTGATAATTTTTGATTCCTCTTGTTTTCATCAAAATAGGACTTCGCACCTTTTTTGTTAATAAACAGGAGAGAGTCAAAGAAACAAATATCTCAATTTTAATTTGTCTCCTAATGAAAGAAAAACACGCCACCTTGAGAAATTTTGGATGACCACTCAAGATAAAAAGAACATCAGGAAGATTATTAAGAAATAAACTATTCATCTGAGATGAAGCATTAATTTAAAGAAGGCAAAGCAGATAGGGTATGTCACCTTATAAAAAGACAGTAATTCTTCTTCTTTTAAAAGGAGGAATGTTTTAAGTATCTAGCCTTTTAAAGGGAATTATAACTTCTCTGAGGTATGAAAGAAAATGTATTTGATTTATAGGCATGGTGCAGTTCAAGACATTCTATGACAGCAGGATCTACTTGTGGCACCTTATCCTTATAAAGCATCTATCTTTCTTGATTTCCATTCTCAGTATCTATCTATATTGTAGACTTCTATAATCTCCCCAATTTTTTTCTCCTTTATGTTCTGCTATCCCTCTCTCCTTGCTCTATTGACCTTTTCCAATGCTGAAATTCTTTCAATGACACATTTGTCTCTTCTTTAGACTTTAGACTTGGTTAGTTACATCAATGGATCCTGTATCCTACAATCCTACTGACAACTGTGAATCAAGCAAGCATGTCCTCTAAATATGTCACCATTTGTAAATGTTTCTGTATGAACTAAGATGCAAAATATCACATGACAATACCTACGTATTTTTCCCTGCTTCAGAACCACAAATTGTAGCACTGGACTCTTTAGTGCATAGCTCCAATTGCATTGTGAAGCATAAACTTATCTAAGATACAAGCAAATAATTTCATATAATTATCCACAATAAAGCTACAAGAAACGCCTTTATCAGCAACTTCACCTTTGGATTCTGGTGCTTACAAATGAAGGAATGATGACTCAGCTATCTTCTGTACCCACAAAGCTGTTGAAGGTATACTTCAGAAACAATATGTGAGCAATTAAAATACAGTTTTAGAACTTCATTTTTAGTGCATTAATATCATTAAGTAGTTAAAAGCGTGCAGCAAACCCAGATATCCTATCATTGAATATGGAATGCAGAGCTTCGTAAGGTCAGTGAATGTCTCCTAAGATGGCTGAGAAAAAGGGAAGGAGGAAATGAAACAGATTGGTGTTAAGAACAACATTAAAGAAATAGTGTCTGTTTATATCATTCACCTTTTCTTCACAAAAATAATTGTTACATGCTAAACAATGTGAAAGTCCCAATTGTAAAGCAAATCATCATGAAAATAACCACACAGAAAAGATTTTGCTTGTTTTGTTTTGGTTTTGGTTGTTTGCTTGTTTATAATTTAAACCAGCCACTTGGCTTTCTCTTTTTGAATTCTGAAGTCCTCTTTGGTCTGCTCTCTCCTGTTCTCTTTCTGTGAACTTGGAAAAATGGTATACTACTGATTAAGTTTACTAACTCTTTTTGTTGTTCTTTTTATGGGTCTCTTTTTTTTTTAAAATCTACCTTGCTAATAACAACCTGTAAAAACATACATGCTATTTTATTAAGAGATGAAGAAATACTATTCTACTGAATGCCATTGCTATTCTGGTTTTGCCCAAAAGCCACCAAGAAAACCAGAAACAAGGCAATTATTTGCATGTAACCCTTGTAAGAAGGCAATAATCTAAATAGAATATCCACTGTTTAATATATAAAAAGTTACTAAAATATTAAAATGTAATTAAAATTAAAATATTTAAATGTACTCACTGGGTATATATAACACAGTTCACAAATGTAATCTATGCAAATGACTGGCTTTTTATTTATTTATAAATAAATATGTTAGCATACACCAATGTAATCTAAAAATAGATTAAAACAACATAAATTAATCTTGGTACGATAATTTTATCCATCGGCTCAACACCACTTTTAATTCATAGTACTAATAAAAGACACTAGAAATAATCTATATATTGTTCACCTGTAAACAAGTATACTTAAAAAAAGTGCATTATGTTTTCATCCATTCGATTAAACACATACTCCATTCATATCTAAATAAAAATATTTATGCACTCATGTGAACAGTAGGATAAAATGTTTAAATTTCTATTCATTTTATGTATTTGAAATGGGTTTATGTGACACCTAAAATTAAGGATCTTAAAATGAGTAATACTGCAGTACTTCAGAGCACATGCAGTATGATCACGTTAGACGGGCTGACCTCAGTAGAATAAAGTCTATCAACAAACAAGTGTTTTACTGAATCGTATTTCATTTAATAATACCTGTAAATGTGACTCCAGTAAAGCTCCAATATCTTACACGCAACCAGAAATGCAAAGAGACATTTTCAAAAGCCAGGGCAAATGCTATGGATGACTTTCCCTGGCTTTCACCAGGCACTGCCTTGAGAGTGCTTTAGCTTCCATTAAGTTGTCACTTCCCTGTGCTGCCAGCTTTTCAAGGGGGACAATTCGTTCTGACAGAACCATGGCCTGTCACATACACTAACAGTTCAGTAGAAATGAACAGGAAAACCCTCAAAGCTGATGGATTTATTAGTGATTGGAGTTGGCATATATATTGCTTATATGCACAAAGCTAAGTAATTAATAAGCTCTAACCTGTCCACCCTGAGTACCTCATATTTATTTGCAGAAACTTAATTCATGGCATATGAATGTAAAACACATGAAGGCGTTCTTTCATTGGATTTTGAACTTTACAATTGTTTAACTAGCCCTTGTTGATTATTACAGTTTTGTAACAACAACATCTAGTTCATACATATTTTTAATACATAAGAATTGCCATACTGCCTAAGAGAAAAGGCTCATCTAGTCCAGAATCATAGTAGCAAACAGGGAACGAATGTAAGAAATGCTATGTGGAGCACAGCACTTGTCCTCAAAATACAATCCTGCAGTCAGTGGCTTCTGAGCCTCCTAAGCTAGAACTTGTATACAGATCACTGTATATACCAGCCACTACTTGATCCATCCTTTCTGAGCCCAAATAAATTGTGAGTTCCGCAATTATGGTCCATGTAAAAAAAAGTACTTTGTTTTGCTAATATTGAACTTGCTGACTGACAATATCACTGAGTACTAATTCTTGTACTGCGAAAACATTGCATCTTCTTTGAAGCACTGCTGATCGTATAGGCCTCTCTTTTCACTTAGCTGCCATTATTCCAAGCTCAAGAATTCTAATCTATTTAAGCTTTCATCCAATAGAAGCTCTTTTGTACTTCTTTTTATTCTTGCCACCTTTTGCCTCAGTACCTTCCCTGTTTCTACCTATTGGACTTAGGGGTGGCCAGAAATATACTTGCTATACAAGACGTGAATGCATGAAGGATTTCAGCATTAAGTATCTCCGCATCATTCTAGTTTTCTATCACAGAAATGATGATCCTCAGTCTTTAACATGCTCATTGTCCTTCAAGCTTTAGTGACAACAGTTAATGAGTTATTAATTATATTTTATCCTCAGCCAGTTTCAACAAAGGAACTTTGTACAACCTGAAGACAAACAAATTAATTAACTTACTTAATATTATGTCTCTTTACAAATATGGAAAAAATGATGCATTAAAGACAGCAAATGGTTTTCTGAAGCAGAAGTCAAAGATACAATTATACATAGTATCCTCACAAAAATAAGCCAATAAAGTATTTTCCTCTTATAAATCCTTATGAAGGCTTTTGTCCTTTCTATCTCTCTCCTACTACATCTATGCTCATCTCCCCTGTTGGAACTCAGTGGTTGCCACTGTGGTTTATAGACCTTCTAGAAGTTATTCTACTGGGCTGCAGAAGAAGGCAGTAGGGCCACAGAAAGAGCGGCAGAAAGGCAGAAAGAGAGTACATGATGTCAGAAGAGAGGAATCAGAATATTCAGACACTTGGGGAAGAAGAGACACTGGTATGCTAGTGATAGCAACAGCCAGAGTGGAGACAGAGTTCAGCCAGCTGGCTGAGAAGAAAGGATGACAGCCATCAGATTAACTGAGAACAGCCAGGAAGTCTTGAACACTACCACAACAGAGACTTGGCCCATCATTAAGGACAGAACAGAGTCCATTAAATGTTTTGAAGGACATAAGCAGGACAATTGTTAAAGGGGAGAAAAATAAAGTAACTAAAATTTAGAGGGCAGAGGAGGAGAAGACACTTTACTAATTCATGGGAGGTTAAGATAAATCTAGGTTAGAAAAAGATTAGACAATATAAAGGTATGTAAGGAGTATACACAAGAATGACTAGAGGTAGGTATGAGAGAGGCTAAAGACAAAACAAGAGATGCAGAGCTGAAGTAGTAAAAGGATGGAAAATAAAAAAAATGTTGATTATAAATTTGAAACAAGGCTGACTACTTAAAAGGAAATGAAACATAAGTAAAAATTACTGAAAGAAAAAAAAATATTCAGAAATGCATCTTCCTTGCTAGACAAGTGATTAGGTAACAGAAATTCAGTCTTCCGGCAGCTGAAGACTCAAGATTTAGTGAGAAATCTTCGAGGGGTGGGAGGGGGACTAATATTTTTTCATTACCATTCTTATTTTCTAAACAAATAAATTTTGGAAGTTCAACATTATTTTTGAGTCTTACAATACTCTGACATTTATTATGTCTTTTAATCTTCCTTTTGGAAATAGAAGTTAACTAACTACTCAGCGATACATGTTTCTTAACATATAGTAGAACTTCACCACAATCAAAACAAATTGTCTCCAGTTGTGTTTGCATATTAGTATTCTTAGTTGTACAGTTATTGGATGCCTCTGGTATCACCTTCAACATACCTAGTGAAGGGATGTGTAATTCTCTGTTGTGGAGATTACTCTAACAGCAGACATGACCATTTAGAAGGTCAATTGTTTAGCAAGTCTAGCATAATCTTTATTGGCTTCTAATTATTACTTTTAGCTTCACTATGTTTTGCTTCCCTGATTACAATTTTGACATATTTTAAGATTTATTTAATATGCCAAGGTGCAGACACTCATACATCACCAATCTTGGTCATTTGCTTGTATACAACATGAAGTGATAAGCTGTATCTGACCTAATACAATACTTGGGGTAAAAAAAATTGTACAAACTGATTATTGTCAAAATTCAGATTATTTACAATGGGCAGAAAGTGAAGGACGTTTTATTTGCTTAAAGAAGACAGATTAAGGTAGCTGGTGCCACTGAACACTCAAAATTACATTTCTGTTATTACACATACACTCTGACCCATTATTAACTAAATGATGCAGGCTCTGAATCAGGCCTTTTAACTTCCAATGCCCATGAATTTTTTCCTCAATAAACAGCCATTACAGGTTTGGATTTTTGTATGTTTTGAAAACTCAATCTTACTAATAAGGTTTTTAGGACAAATCTGTTTAATGAAAATATTTTTTGAAAAGAGTTTTAGCCTGAACTGCTCTGAATTTTCTACACATATGTCTCAAGATAAACAGAATGCTTCACATAAACCACAGAGAAACTTCACCTGCTTACTTCCCTGTTATTGTTAATGTTAGGACTTCTGGGACAGTTGGAAAAAATCAAGGTTGAGTGATGTCTTACGTTGCCGGATGGTTGGGCTACTGAGAACCAGCATCAGAGAACAATTAGTCAAGTTTTCATTACGAGTAAATACTAAGTACAGAAATACTCAGTTGAAAAAACAAATTCTGACAAACTTGTTGGTCGAGTAGCAAGCAGTAAACTGTTTATTTTTTTTCATATTTGTTCTAAAGTGCTTGTTATATTCTTTAACATGCCTAATAGCTCAATTGAAAATAAAGCTCATCAATTACTCTTAACACTCTAAATAGTTGGAAATGTTTACACAACATCCTTTCAGAGTTATTCAGCTCAATCTTGCAGCTCATTAAAAGGATCTCTATTTATTTGCTGTGTGTTACAGCTCTTAACTTTGGCACAACACGCAAAAAGGAAGCCAATTTTACTTTTCCCTGTGGTGTTAATTGGTAGAGCATGCTGCCTGCCTCTTCATTAATTATGTCAATGTGTATGAAACTTTCATTTTCATGGTGATGTATTAACAAAGCTTTGCAATGAGGCTGACAAAAACAGAGGAAACTCCAGTTTATAAAAAGTGGATAATGAAGGTTAGCAATGGTCAGAATATAATACTCATTTCAAAAAGCAGCTTTCCTCCTCCTTATCCCTTTCAGATGCCATCTAAAGCAAGCACTTACTGAAAGAAACAAGAACAACTTTGCTGTTGAAAGTAAATAAATAGCCATACAACGCACAGATAATGGATCTGGAAACACTAGAACTTCACAGGACACAAAGAATGAGAGAAGGACCTGTAGTCCAGCTGAAATGGTTTTGCTCCTAAGACCGTTTTCAGATAATTTACTGATCTCATCCCAACAAGTGTATAGAAATCACTCACTGCTTGGTAGCTCACTAAACACTGTTTTTTTTGTGTCTAAAGACAAAACTACCACTACCACAACAAAACCAGACACTGTCCACATGAAATTCTTCTGGATGCCTTCAACCTGTTTGTTTACTAACTACAAAGATTGGTAGAAGAGTGACACCTAGCTTTTTTCTCTTCTTTTTTTTTTCCCTCAAAAAAAAAAAAAATCTCAGATCTCAATGACTTCAGATACAGCACACAGAATTTAACTACACTGGGGAGACTGCCTGGAGGTGGAGACTTAAGTAACAAATGAGGTGTATGATAATCCACTTCTTTCTGGAAATTCTGAAATGCTAAGCACAATTCCCTATTTTAAGACATGTGAAGCATTACAAACTATAAATGAAATACATTAAGAAGTTGCCATCTTACATTCTTGGAATTACATCTTACAGTCTTGGAAATCACAACTAGAGAAGCTTTCAAGTTGCCACTGAGGCTGTAAATGCTACAGACAAAAGTCAGAGACACAGGTGCTCATTTCTCACCCCAGACCTCTTCTGACTGATAAAAAGATTCACATTGTCAATACCTGTATTTGACAGATTTAAAAAACAAAACAAAACAAAAAACCCAAACCACCCAAACAAAACCCAAAACACAAAAAAACCCCACAAACAACTGAATAACACAAAAAAAACCCACAATCAACTGAATTCACATTCCAATCTATGATCTAGCCCCTTTCCTTCTATACTTCTCTCCGTATAAATTATTTGGGAAATTCTTAAACTAGTTCTTTGCAGTGGGACCAAGTAATAAAAAGAGAAAAAAATATTGAAAAACAGTTCCTACAGTAGGCCTAAAACCTAAAACAACAACAAAAAAGAAATTCATCTGTATGTTGAAAGCATTCATCCTTCGAATGATTCCTACCAGGGCAACAAGGATGGGATGAGAGGGACATTCACTCCAGGGTGAAGTCCTTCTTTTGTGAACTCACCCTTATGGTGAGTTCACAAAACTGGAACAAATATGCCTATTCCCTGTCAAATGCTCTTGCCACCAATGAAAAAAGCTAACTGCTTGTCAGAAGACCTACCATCCAGTGAGACAGGCGAGGAAGAACTGCAGGTGCCAAATTGTCTTGCCTGTTTAACTCTGAATCCAGACATCCTGTTGAGCCTTAGAAGATATCTCTTTTGCTAGTTTTGTTTTTACTTTCCTCCTCTACTTTCCCAATACCTATTATATTAATATGTTATTTCTCTTAGGCTAGAGGTTTGCTAGTACACAGACTGCATCTTCCTGTGCATCTACACGGCCCAACAGTTGGACCAATAGGACACTCCCAAACCATAATATATTCATACTTATAATAAATAAATTTCTTTATGTACCTCCTTCCATACTCAAGTCTCCTCGGAAATACTATGAAACATGAAACAAAAACAATGCTTGCTTGTATGAATGAAATAGTGTGGCCTAGCAGAACTAGTCTTCTTGTACTTATGGTTTCTTTTTTTCTTTTTTCTTATTCTCCATTTTCTCCTTATTTACATATTTGACCTGTCCATCTTTCCTTCTTGTAACAGCACTCTTCTAGCATCACTAACTCCCTGCTGTCATTGTCTTCCCCTCACTCGGTTTCTCTTAATCTTTTGCTCCCCTCTCTCCTCTTCCATCAAGTTTTAACTGACTTCTCCCATACCCATAAACTCTCTTGAACTCAAACCCATTCCTGGCTTCAATTCCTCAAATCAGTCCTCTCAGGATCCTCCTTCTCTTCTCACTAGGACTCAAGGCACCATTCTTAGACTCCTGCTTAGTGCTACAGATCTGCTTATATTCCCCCCATTATTTGACAGATGCTTCACTGCTGGGCAGGTCTATGTTCTCTGTTCCCAAGAACCTTGTCTCTAGGCATTTCTTCTTCCTTTCCTGTCTGGTTGTTCAAGTCCCCCTCCTTTGTAAGTTCCAAATTTGTTTGTAAACACCATGTTTCTTTGCTCTTACTACCATAAAAACCTACAGTGAAAATTTATGTTTATTCAACTCTTACCATTTCTTGCTTCCAGTCAGTTTGGAAAAGCTATGACAAGGTTGCATCGTGAAACATTTTCTACATTACTACTACTTATCTTCATCAGGAAGTAGTTTTGCAAAGACACACAGAAATTAAACTTGGACCATAAGAACACAACTGAACAGCCACATCTACTATTCTATAACTGAAACAAGACATAGGAATAAAAGAAATACTCCAGAAAAATTTAGACCCTAACTGTATTTCTTCTAAAGAACTGCAGTAGCTGGCTGCAGCAATATCATTTTAGGAACAAGTTTGGAAAATAGGTCTTAAAATGAGGCACTTCCTCCTATTTCTCCCTAGAAGTAGCTGACATATCAAGAGTGTATCGTACAGTGTTAGCCATTCATAGAATCATAGAATAGTTTTGGTTGGAAGGGCCCTCTAAAGGTCATCTAGTCCAACCCCCCCTGCCGTGGGCAGGGACATCTTCAACTACATCAGGTTGCTCAGAGCCCCGTCCA